>NC_057806.1:131178677-131478677 GCF_018294505.1 Triticum aestivum
TGAGCTTGGGACGTCACTGGAGGCCTGCCCCAGTGGTTCTTTGCAATGCCGCTTTTGTTTTGTTCCTCTTTTCTTTCCTGCATCAAAATGAAACCAGCATGGGCCCAGAGGGGCGTGTATCGAACTGTGATTCCTCAGTCATTACACTATGCTTGTTATTTCTATGTTGTGTCGTTATTTTGTGCAGAGATATCTCAGCCTGGCGCATTCGGGGCAGCCTCTTCTTCACGAGGCATTTGTCTCCTCGTGCCCGTCTTGGCTCAGTGGTTGCTCAGGAACTGCAAAAAACTTGTTAGGAAGCTCGCTAGGAGACTTATTGTTCACCCAAGCTGAAGGAGTCCTGGATTAGGGGGTGTCCGGATAGCCAGACTATAACCTTTGGTCGGACTCTTGGACTATGAAGATACAAGATTGAAGACTTCGTCCCGTGTCCGGATGGGACTTTCCTTGGCATGGAAGGCAAGCTTGGCAATACGGATATGTAGATCTCCTCCCATTGTAACCGACTCTGTGTAACCCTAGCCCTCTCCGGTGTCTATATAAACCGGAGGGTTTTAGTCCATAGGACGAACAACAATCATACCATAGGCTAGCTTCTAGGGTTTAGCCTCTTTGATCTCGTGGTAGATCTACTCTTGTACTACCCATATCATCAATATTAATCAAGCAGGAGTAGGGTTTTACCTCCATCGAGAGGGCCCGAACCTGGGTAAAAACATTGTGTCCCTTGTCTCCTGTTACCATCCGCCTAGACGCACAGTTCGGGACCCCCTACCCGAGATCCGCCGGTTTTGACACCGACATTGGTGCTTTCATTGAGAGTTCCGTTGTGCCGTCATCATCAGGAAGGATGCCTCATCCCGTCTTTAAAGACGGCACTGTTGCTAAGGGAGCTTTGGTTGTCGGCGAAACTCTCCGGCTAGGTGGTTTTCTTATGACCGCCTGTTCGGCCGCTGCGCCGACGATGACTTCTCGGGTCATCAAAAGCAATCTTCACGTCAACTCGGAACTCGCCGAGCAGTTAGATCCAATGGAGCTCTCTTCACTAAACAAGCTCTTGGATCGCATCGCCGCCCTGGGAGTCGCTACAGACTACGATCAGATTGGGCCTAAACCCGATCTGAGAGAGATCAACTCTCCCCAGGTCACCCATCACGTTGTAGTGGTGGAGGAACAATGCGGCGACCCTTCATCTATCTTAAGGACTAGCTATGTCCGGATTCCCGATCCCTCCAAGCCGGATACCCGCGGAGGGGAGGACGTCACTCAAGACCTGAACCTAGAGTCAGGTAGCGGGCTAGATTCAGTGGAAAACATCCAAGAACCCAAACTTCCGAGTTCGGAAACTCCTTGGCCCCTAAGTCTCAGATTGGGTGAGGTTTCGGATTCAATTCCACCCACCCACCCAAACATAAGCGATCTATACCAAATTAGGAAAGAGCCCGAAGAAACAGTACACCATTACTGGGCCAGATTCCTCCTGGTCATGAACAGGATAAAGGACTACCGCGAGGAAGACGCAATTTCATTCTTCTGCAATAATTGCACGGACAAGGGAATCCTCAACGCCATAAGTCGCCGTGAAATTACACGCTTTGCCGACTTGGCGTCCATAGTACAAAAGTACTGTGCGATGGAAAGCGCCTGGAAAACTGAAATAAAATTTTGGGACAATCCGGCCCTGAATACAAACCCAATCTAAAATAAAAGGGTGCATTATCGCCAGACACCCGGGTTAAACACCAAAAAGCAAAAACCCTCTACAGGGCATGGAACCATACTGGACGAATGGCTCAATGGACCCTGTAAAATTCATAGTGCAGAGGGCGCCACACCAACTCATAGCCTTAGAGCATGTTGGATACTCCGGCAGGTGGCCAAAAGTGGCGAAGATCTTCTAACCCCAGAAGCCACAGAGCACCAGCCCAGGGATACCAGTACGGTATTAATAGTCTTCGAGACTTTCGCATCAAATAATATGCGAAAACAAACACTCCACAGCCTTGCCGAAGTCTACCACGTGGCAACAATAAACCCATGGAGTGACACGACTATTACTTTTAATGCCAGTGATGAACCTAAATTCCGAAGAGCCCAAGCACCAGCCGCATTGGTCCTCAGTCCAATGGTGGATAGCTTTCGACTCACCAAGGTACTCATGGACGGTGGCAGCGGATTGAACCTCATTTATGAGGAAACCCTTTGACAAATAGAAATAGACTGGAACCGCATTGAGCGAAGCAGCACAACCTTTAGAGGAATAATCCCTAGTCGGGAAGCGCGCTGTACAGGAAAAATCACACTAGATGTGGTGTTCGGCATGCCGGATAATTACAGGTCCGAAGAGGTCACCTTCCAAGTGGCCCCGTTCAGTAGCGGATACCATGCTCTATTAGGGTGGGAGGCGTTTACAATCTTCTAAGCCATACCCCATTACGGGTACATGAAGCTCAAAATGCCCGGGCCCAATGGAATCATCACTCTTGCTAGTGATCCCGACATAGCACTCCGCGCTGAAAAGAAGACAGCCGCACTAGCCCTCGAGGCACTATCCTAAGCCCTAGCAGCCGAGGAACTGACTGCGCAACGTTCCACGGTGAACAGGGACGACATGATACTCGATAAAAGATCCAAGTCCACCTCATTTAAACCGGCGGACGAAATAGTCAAATTCCAAGTCCATCCAACGGACCCTACAAAAACAGCTTCCATCGGGGCACAATTAAACCCTGATGTAGACGCTGCACTACGAGAGTTCCTATGCGAGAACTCGGACATTTTTTCCTGGCACCCTTCAGACATGCCAGGAATCCCACGCAGGCTGGCCGAGCACAGCCTAAATATCCTAAAAGGATTCAAGCCAGTCAAGCAGGCTCTTCGGCATTTCTCCGAACCTAAGAGACAAGCCATGGGAGAGGAACTAACCATGCTATTGGAGGCCGGATTCATCAGAGACATAAAACATCCGGACTGGCTAGCAAACCTGGTGATGGTACCAAAGAAGGACAAATCCTGGCGCTTGTGCGTCGATTTTAAGGACCTCAACAAGGCTTGCCCAAAGGATCCCTTGCCCCTCCCCCGCATCGATCAAATTATCGACGCTACCGCAGGACACGATTCATTGTGTTTCCTCGACGCATACTCCGGCTACCATCAAATTAAGATGGCAGAGCCAGACCAAGCCGCAACGGCATTCATCACACCATACGGCCCATTCTGCTTCAACACAATGCCCTTCGGGCTCAAAAACGCCGACGCAACATATCAGCGCATGATTCAGACATGTCTGGCAAACCAGATCGGCAAAACAGTGGAGGCATACGTAGATGACGTGGTCGTCAAAACCAAGCATGTCGAATCTCTAGTAGATGACTTGAGGTCACATTCGATAACCTCCGAACATACGACATCAAGCTCAACCCAGATAAATGCGTTTTCGGCGTACCAATCGGAAAGCTCTTGGGCTTCATTGTATCCGGTAGAGGAATTGAAGCAAATCCAGCCAAGATCCAAGCTCTGTCACAATTGGACATCCCAAAGGACCTCAAACAAATACAAAAATTGACCGGATGCGTGGCGGCTCTAAGCCGCTTTATCTCCCGCTTTGGAGAAAAGGCATTACCCCTTTATCACCTCCTCCGGCGCACCGAACACTTTGAGTGGACAGATGCCGCCACGGCCGGACTCGACGAAATAAAAGCCATATTGGCAACAAACCCAGTCCTGGCCGCGCCAAACATTGGTGAACCAATGCTATTATACATTGCGGCAACTCATCAAGTTGTAAGCGTAGTGCTCGTCGTCGAACGAGAAACGGACGGACACAAACTCCCCCTTCAAAAGCCGGTTTACTATGTGCCCACTGTCCTTACTCCATGCAAGTCACGGTACCCGCATTATCAAAAGATAGCGTACGCGGTATTTATGGCATCCCGGAAGCTGCGACACTACTTTCAAGAGTGTTCAATAACGGTAGCCTCGGAAGTACGACTTAACGATATTATAAACAACCGCGATGCGACGGGCCGGATTGCCAAATACGCCATTGAGGTCCTCTCTTTTGACATAACTTACTAGCCACGGCGAGCTATTAAGTCGCAAGTTTTGGCTGACTTCGTCGCCGAATGGACAGAAGCCGAACTCCCTAAAGAGTACGACACATATTCCAACTGGAACATGCACTTCGACGGCTCCAAAATGTTGGCTGGTCTGGGGGCTGGCGTCGTTTTGACGTCCCCAACAAGAGATACAGTTCAATACATACTCCAGATAATGTATACGGACTCCAACAACGCAGCCGAATATGAGGCCCTTCTACATGGTCTCCGGATGGCAGTATCCATGGGCATTCAACGCCTAGAGGTGCGCGGGGGTTCGAACCTCGCAATATCCCAAATAAATGGAGACTTTGATGCCAAGGATCTGAAAATGGCAGCTTATCGCAACGCCGTCCTAAAAATGTCAGCTCGGTTCAAGGGGCTCGAATTTCACCATATAGCCCGGGAAAACAACCAGGCAACAGACGTCCTGGCACGCATCGGCGCAAAACGCGATGCCGTCCCTCCCAACATCTTCTTGGAGAGGTTGTTCAAGCCATCCATAGTATGGGAAGGGGAACCCATAAATAATAGCTCGGACCCAACCACACTGCCCGACACCGAACATTCTGACATAATTGGAGGCTCTGCCAACGAAATAACATCTTCAGCCCATGTAATAATGGCAGTCATCGCCCCATGGACAGAACCATTCCTAGCCTACCTAAATAAGCACGAACTTCCCGAGGACCAAAACGAGGCACGCTGCATAGTGCGGCGATCTAAAGCCTATAAGGTCCATGAGGGAGAGCTTTATAAGAAAAGCACCACCGGAGTCCTTCAAAGGTGCATCTCCGAAGAGGAAGGGCAGAATCTTCTGGCGGAAATTCATGCCGGACTCGGCGGTCACCATGCTGCAGCTCGGGCCCTTGTAAGCAAGGCCTTCCGTACATGCTTTTATTGGCTGACGGCCCGGGCAGACGCTCAGGACTTAGTCCAACGTTGCGTTGGTTGCCAACTTTTTGCAAACCAAAGCCATATGCCACCCACCGCCCTCCATACTATCCCCATCACCTGGCCCTTCGCGGTCTGGGGGCTTGACATGGTTGGACCCCTTAAAGGAGGAACCCACAAGCAAAAATACTTACTGGTCATGGTGGATAAGTTCACCAAATGGATAGAAGCCAAGCCTGTTAAGACAGCCGAATCCGGACCGGTGATAGACTTCATATCCGGGGTCGTACACCGTTACGGCGTCCCCCACAGCATCATCACTGATAACAGCACGAACTTTACGGCCGACGAGGTAAAACTCTGGTGCAAAAACATGGGCATCAAGCTCGATTATGCTTCAGTCTATCACCCACAAACTAACGGTCAGGTCGAGCGAGCAAATGGTCTTATCATGAGCAGAATCAAACCCAGATTAGTGCGGTCCCTCAAGGAATCTAACACGCATTGGGTAGAGGAGCTCGACTCCGTACTTTGGGGGCTGCGGACCACGCCGTATCGCACTACCGGATACACACCATTCTTTATGGTATACGGCACAGAGGTGGTTCTGCCCTACGACATAATTCATGACTCACCTCGAGTGCGCATGTACGAAGAAAGAGAAACCGAGCTCGATTGGCAGGACAGTTTGGACGCCTTGAAGGAGGAGCGTGACATGGCAAAAGCCCGTTCCGCATTCTATCAACAGCAGGCTCGAAGATACCAAAGCAGAGAAGTACGGGCCAAAACTTACAATGTTGGCGAGTTAGTTCTACGCCTGCCGGATAAGAAAAAGGACAAACTCAAGCCCAAATGGGAAGGTCCCTTCATCATTGACCAAGTCCTGACTGGTGGAGCGTACCGTCTGCGGGATGCACCGGATCGACTCGAGCCGAACCCATGGAACGCAGCCCGACTCCGAAGATTCTACGCCTAACGCCGGACTCTGTGTTCATCTCCTTCCTCTGTCCATTTTTATACACTATCTGTCTTATATTTTTCTCCTTCTCCCTTTCTTTTCTCTCACAGCCTTTAGAGGCCCATTCGTGCCTTGTTTGCACGCAACTGACGCGCTATCCGCGCTCATTATACCTGGGGGCTTCTTTAACAGAAGCTTATTCATACGGGCTTTATGCCCAACACATTGTCGGATTTCGGGTTCCGGCAGACCCTTGAGGTTCGAACACTGGGGTGCACGCGGAGATTTCGCCTTCTACCAACCTGCACCCCTCCGCCTCGCTAAGATCTAAGCTATGGAAAGAACAACACAAGAGACACAGGGTTTATACTGGTTCGGGCCACCGTTGTGGTGTAATACCCTACTCCAGTGTGTGGTGTGGTGGATTGCCTCTTGGGCTGATGATGATGATCAATACAAGGAAGAACGGCCTCGCGAGGGTCTGTTCTTGGCTGGGGGGATGAACTGCTAGGAGGAGTTCAGTCGCCCTTCTCTCTCTCTTTGTGTGTGTGATGCTACTCGATCCGATCCTAGCTAGTTTCTCTCTTGGCTTCTAGATTCTCCCTTCTTGATTGCCCCTCTACCCTGGGGGTGGCTAGTCCTATTTATAGGCAAAGGCCCTGGGCCTCTTCCCAAATATTGAGTGGGAAGGGCGCCAACAATTGGCCATTTTGAAGGGGAACATGTGGTACACTTATCCTGACTAAAGTTGGTCCTCGCCTGCCAAAGGCTCTGGTGGTGACGCTGGCTTGGGCTCCACAATGACTTCCTCCCTGCCGTTGGACTGGTCTTGGTCTCGTTGCAGCAAAACGGGTGCCTTTACTTGATGCTCTCGCCTGCGCTTGCTCCCTTTGCACCAAAGAGGAAAGGAGGACAGAGCGCGGCTGGCGCCCGCCTGGTGCCTTTGGTCGTCATGGCTTGCATCATGGGCACCTCGTGAGGTACCCCGCCTTGATATCTCCGCCTCCTCGCGAGCCAGCCTGATGAGGCCGTGCCTGAGGAAGCTCCGTGTCGTCCGCCCCGCGAGGCTTGGCCCCTCGCAAGGGTCTTGGGTCTGTGTTGATGAAGATGGGCCGTGCTGGGCCCCCTTTTGAGCCACGCCGCAGGCCGCAGATAGGCAAGTCTGGGGACCCCCATTCCCAGAACACCGACAGTAGCCCCCGGGCCCAAGGCGCGCCCGAACTTGGCCGTGCAGGGAGGCAAAAGGGCAAGAGCGAAGCGCCGCGGGCCCTAACAGCCTGCGGCCTTGGGCGCCGCGTGGCGGTTGATTGGACGTGGGCGTCTCCACTTCCCCACGGCGCCTAGGCAACTGCACGGATTGGACCAATCCCTGCATGCAAAGCGGGTCATGATTACCTGCAATCGTGGAGGTCGGCAGTTGGCCTTCGCCGGCCATAAGTACGGAACGGCGCGCGCCCTTCCAGTCCATCCCTTCTTGCTTCTCCTTCTTCCCGGTCCTTGCTCCGTCTTGCTGCGATGGCTCCGATCCGCCGGTTCTCGGCGGCAGAGAAGGGAAAGGCTCCCCGAGAGGAACCAGACCCGCTCCCGCCGAAGAAACGGCTCGCCCTCCGCGGCCGGGATGAGGGGGCCCATCAGGTGGTGTCGAGGCCCTGGTGCGAGCGGCCACCGCCGGGGTTCCCGGTTCCCTTGTACGCCCACATCGAGGGCTCTGAAGGAGTCGATGCCGATCGCCACGGGCGGCGGCGCCGTCGGCGCCGACGGGTCATGAAGGTGTGGGTCGTCCCTCCTGGGGTCCACACCGAGGGCTCCTCCCGAGAGTTCATGCTCCACGCCGCCATGCCTCCTCAGTCTTTGATTCGCCTTCCTCCCTTCTTCGCCTCCATCATCCCGCAGGGAGAACTCCTGGAGCTTTGGCTGCAGCACACCGGCTGCAGCACCCTCGCGACCGAGGCAGAGGTCGCGGTCGTTGCCCCGGGCGAGGTCTTCATGGCTCGAGGCTGGAGCGAAATCGCCCGGGTTTGTAGGACAAGAGGCGCCTTCGCGATCCACTTGGAGTACGACGGTGCTTCGGTGATGTTCTTCAAGGTCTTCGATGTGAACGGGCACCGGCTGGAGTGCTGCCCCGGGAGAGGTGGTTGGGACCCTGCTACGGCGAAGACTGGGCCCGCCGACCGCTCCCTTGGCGGCTGCTTAGGCGGCGGAGGCGTCGGAGGGTCCAGTGACTCCGGCGAGCTCTTCACGACTTCGGAGACGAGCGACGACAGCTAGGAGCCCCCGAGCCGGCGCCGCTCCTGGAGCAGGACAGGCTCGTCAGGCCATCACCGACTCTGATCTGGATGGGGTTGGTCCCAGTGCTTGACGGCCCACTGTTGACAATGGCGTCTTTTGCAGGGGCGCGTGTAGTTAGCGTCCTTTTAGGATCTGTTCCCTGCAAGGAATCAATGATGCGCCCCGTGGGGGCTTGTAAGGTGCCTATGATCCTGTTTGTTAATATAACCCTTGTCGTAGAATTGTGCGAGTTTCTCATTCCGTCTTAGCTCATTTCTCCCTTTCGAACCTCACGAGGGCTTGGTGCTCTGCGCCAACAGGTCCCAGTCCCAAGGTGGCTTCAGCCGTCACTGGTATGCCAGGTCGCGATGCCGTGGTCAAGGCCAGGAGGTGAGCGACCTGGGGTCCGGTAAGAGCCCCTGAGTCACGATGCTCAGGAGGTCCCCTTTGGCGCTCAAGCAGCCGTCGTTCGGTGAGAAAGGAGAGCGGCGTCGCTAACACGTGATTGCATCAGGTGCGGGGATGGTGCCACGGTAGCTGGTGCTTCCGGGTGATGACTTATCTCGAGAATCAGGGACCGCTCTCTGGTGTGTCGCCGGGTCCGTGCATCGGCAGGCGTGAGGTTGCTCGGCGAGGTCCTCACGTGTCCCTCCCCTCTCGCCTTTGCTCCCCTTTCTGCTCTACGTCCTCGGGTCCCGGCCCTCGAGCGAGTCTCAGCTGTCGCTGGTATGCCAGGTCGCGATGCCGTGGACAAGGCCGGAGGGTGAGGGCTGGAGAGCCAGTAGGAGCCCTGAGTGGCGATGCTCAGGCACCCCCCTTTAACATGCAAGCGGTTCGCGCGGATGAGAGTGAAGGAGACACCGCAAGGGCCTCGCCTGACGCAGCTCCTTTAGGAGATCCTATAGACCCATCATAGAAAGAACAAGGGGTTGCCATGACAATTGACAGTCAGCCGTTGGTTGCTTCCGAGGGGCGATGAGGCATTGAAGGCTTGACGAGGTGGCACCATGTGGGGCTGCCGTGGCCAGAGCTCAGCCATTCAGGTTTGTCGGCATTGCAGGGACGGACCCATGCGCAAGCGTCGTGCCGTTTGGGAGCAGCTCCATCAGTTGGCGTCAGTTGAGCGGGCAACTAGGTCAAACACATTAGCCGCGAAGGAGTGGATTCATTCAAATAGGTGCTGGGAAGGCGGACATCACCGGGTCCGGCCCGAGCGACTTGGGGATGATGCAGCCCGTGGGGCGCCCCCAACAAAGTAAGCTAACAACATGAAATAAAAGGGATACATGCCGCAGGGACGGACCCACGCGGCCTGGGAATAATGCAGCCCTGGGGGGCGCTCCCAGCTGGAAATGAAACTTGAAAGATGTCACCTGATGATGTTGAGGACGAAGGAGTGTTGGTGTAGCAGATTCGGTGGACTGCGGAAGCCGATCCTCACGAGCCCTCAGGCCCAGGGGCCTCGGGAGGCTCCCGAGGCGCTGGTGGCTCCTCGCGGACCATCTCCATCTCCGCCAGGGCTGCGGAACGCCTGGCCTCTTGAGCCTCCATGATGCCCCTCATGAGGCGCTGGTACGTGGCAGCCGCGTTCGGCAAGCCGTAAGGCATGCGAACGTAGCTGTGGGGTGGACCTTCGCAGCGCCCCACTCGCGAGGGCTAGAGGCGCTCTAGAGAGGCGACTCGATTGAGCCCTGGTATGTCGATGCAGACGTGCAGCCCACCATCCTCGCCTGGATGGGGAGCCACAACTGGTAGGCGGCGGCCGCCTTTTATGACTCTTAACTCCTGTAGCTCCTGAATGGCCTTGCTGACAAACTCCTGAGGGTCTGGCCCTCCTTTCCTTACTCCTTCTTGAGGGAAACGTGCTTCGAAACACGCCTCCATGTGGTGCCCAAGCGCCTCCCTCGTGACCTTAGCCAGGTCGGTGGCCCTCCAGGGGAGAGCCCCCAAGCCCTGCCTGACGAGGGCATCAGGCGCGCTTTCCTATGCGATGGAAGGAGGTTCCCCCTGGGCAGGCGTGGGCCCTGAGGGGCCTGCCTCCTGAGGGGCCGGGCCGGACGATGTCTTCTTCTTCTTGGGGGCGGTCTCGGGAAGCCTCCTGCTTCCGCGATCCGGATCTTCCAGTGATGCAGCCTGAAAGGCTCGTTCCAGGGAACACACCACATCCTTCTCTTCATAGGGCACCGTGATGACTCCGCCACTTCCTGGCATCTTGAGGACGTTGTAGCCATGGTGAGTTACGGCCATGAACTTGGCCAACGTTGGGTACCCAAGGATGGCGTTGTACGGCAGGCGAATGTGAGCGACGTCGAAGTCGATGAGCTCAGTGCGGTAGTTGTCGCGTGCCCCGAAGGTGACAGGGAGGCGGACCTGCCCAATCGGGACCGTGGAGCCGTCGGTGACTCCGGAGAAAGGCTTGGTTGGCTGAAGCTGGTTGTAGGGCACTTGGAGATTGTTGAATGTTTCCACGGACAGGATGTTGAGCCCTGCCCCGCCATCGATGAGGGTCCTGGTGACCACCATGTTGCTGATGATTGGGGAACAAAGAATTGGGAGGACTCCGGCTGTGGCCGCACACTTGAGCTAATCTGCTGAGCTGAACGTGATGGCGCACGCCAACCACCTGAGAGGGCGCGTGGCTTCCAGCTTGGGGAGGACTGCATTCACTTCGCGGGCGAACTGCTTGAAGATGCGTTGAGAGGCTGGGGCTTGAGCCCCGCCCAGGATGCAGGCGATCGCGCGCGGCTCCTGGAAGCCCCCAGCCCCCTCGTCCTGATGGCGGTCCTCGTTTCTCCTTGGCTGCGGCGGCAGCGGAGGGAGGCCTGTGTTGCCTTGCGGGCGATGCTCGCGAGGCTGATCCCGCCAGTCTCCCTCGCGAGGAGGGTCTTGCCTGCGATCCTCGCGAGGTCGATCACGCCACCCTTGGCGCGGGCAGCGGTCTTCCCAGCATCCCCCGTTCCTTCCTCCTCCTCGACCGTAGCCCCGGTCACCGTGGTCGGGGCGACGGTCGATCCTTCCTTCTTGCACGGCTCGGAGCTCTTGACATTCGTTGGTGTTGTGGGTGTGGAGGTCGTGGTACACACAATACCGACTGCCCTTGGAAAATTCGGGCTGATCTCTGCCCCGCTTGGTGTCTGGTTCTGCCGCGAGCACGGCAGCTCCCTTGCGCTTCACATCCTTGGCCTTGGGCTTCTTCTCTTCTGGGTCTGCGGCAGGCAGCTCGAGGAGGGAGAGACGCCCTTCCTCAGCCCTGGCGCACATGGTTGCCAAGTTGAACAACTCCAAGGAAGTGCACAGGTCTTCATGCATCGCCAGCTCCTCCTTCATCTTGACATCGCGCACACCGTCGGAGAAGGCTGAGATGATGGCCTCCTCGGTCACCTTGGGAATCTTGAGGCGTGCGTTGTTGAAGCGCTGGATGTACTTCTGCAGGGTCTCTCCGGGTTTTTGCTTGATGCGGCGCATGTCGCTCACGGCGGGTGGCCGGTCGCGAGTACCTTGGAAGTTGGCGATGAAGCGGGTGTGCATCTCGTCCCAGGAGGAGATCGTGCCTGGAGCCAGGTTCAGGAGCCAGGCACGGGCCCCGTCCTTAAGTGCCATGGGAAACTAGTTCGCCATGACCTTCTCGTCTCCGTTGGCAGCTTCGATGCCCAGCTCATAGAGCTGGAGGAACTCCACAGGGTC
This sequence comes from Triticum aestivum, assembly GCF_018294505.1. NCBI lineage: Eukaryota > Viridiplantae > Streptophyta > Magnoliopsida > Poales > Poaceae > Triticum > Triticum aestivum. Next base: position 131,190,579 of record NC_057806.1, read on the forward strand.
GGCCGTGCCGTCGTAACGAGGAGGCAGGTCTGGCTTGAACTTGCCGGGCCACGCGACGCTGCGTAGCTCGGTGGTGAAAGCACGATAGCCTGCTGTGGCCACGGGAGGCCTTGGGTGACGGAGAGCTTGGTCTTGCAAGTCCTCACGTGCTGCAGCTGGGAGCAGCGCGGGGTCTTGACGTGCGGGAGCAGGAACATGGTCACGACGTGCTGGAGCAGGGAGCGCCCGGGCAGCTTCTTGCGGGCGAGGGACTTCTTAGCAGCTCTGCTCTTGCCGCGCTGGCACCTGACGGAGCGGGTTCCGCCAAGGGGCCATGCGCCTTGGAGCCATGGCGCCTTCTTGAGGAGGAGGCGGCTGGGCCCCCCCCGGAGCTTCGTCGCCCGCGCGGAGCGGGGTGCGGTGCAGCGGAACGGACGGCACAGGAGAGCCCCCTGCGGCACGGACGAGCTCGGCGACGCGGTCGAGCCATTCTTCGTAGACTTCGTCGACGGGACGGTAGCACAGGAGCTCGTTTGACGTGATGAGCGCAGCTCGAGACTCCATGGGTGCGCGGAGCGCGCGGGACGAAGAACCAACTGGGGTGAGCGAGGGAGTAGCGGTGCGGCCGCCTTGCCGCACGGACGGATGCTGAGACGACGCTTGCTGCTCGTTCCCCGCCGGGCCGGTGGTGGCGTTGACGGCAGGTGACGGGGAACGGAGAGGACGCCCGCTGACAGGAGCCGTCTGGGCGACGCGGGAAGCGAGAGCGGCCCGGCGCTCGGCGCGGGCCCGACGAGCGTCAGACATGGACGCGATGGTCGGAGGAGAATAGGGTGGTGGAAGACGAATTCCGGCACACCCCTACCTGGCGCGCCAAATGTCGGATTTCGGGTTCCAGCAGACCCTTGAGGTTCGAACACTGGGGTGCGCGCGGAGATTTCGCCTTCTACCTACCTGCACCCCTCCGCCTTGCTAAGATCTAAGCTATGGAAAGAACAACACAAGAGACACAGGGTTTATACTGGTTCGGGCCACCATTGTGGTGTAATACCCTACTCCAGTGTGTGGTGTGGTGGATTTCCTCTTGGGCTGATGATGATGAGCAATACAAGGAAGAACGGCCTCGCGAGGGTCTGTTCTTGGCTGGGGGGATGAACTGCTAGGAGGAGTTCAGTCGCCCTTTTCTCTCTCTTTGTGTGTGATGCTACTCGATCCGATCCTAGCTAGTTTCTCTCTTGGCTTCTAGATTCTCCCTTCTTGATTGCCCCTCTACCCTGGGGGTGGCTAGTCCTATTTATAGGCAAAGGCCCTGGGCCTCTTCCCAAATATTGAGTGGGAAGGACGCCAACAATTGGCCATTTTGAAGGGGAACATCTAGTACACTTATCCTAACTAAAGATGGTCCTCGCCTGCCAAAGGCTCTGGTGGTGACGCTGGCTTGGGCTCCACAATGACTTCCTCCCTGCCGTTGGACTGGTCTTGGTCTCATTGCACCAAAACGGGTGCCTTTACTTGATGCTCTCGCCTGCGCTTGCTCCCTTTGCACCAAAGAGGAAAGGAGGACACTGTGCGGCTGGCGCCCGCCTGGCACCTTTGGTCGTCATGGCTTGCGTCACGGGCACCTCGTGAGGTACCCCGCCTTGATCTCTCTGCCTCCTCGCGAGCCAGCCTGATGAGGCCGTGCCTGAGGAAGCTCCGTGTCGTCTGCCCCGCGAGGCTTGGCCCCTCGCGAGGGTCTTGGGTCTGTGTTGACGAAGATGGGCCGTGTTGGGCCCCCTTTTGAGCCACGCCACAGGCCGCAGGCAGGCAAGTCTGGGGACCCCCGTTCCCAGAACACCGACACACATGTGTTATCCTTCCGCATGTACCCTTTATTCACCATTATATGCATCGATATGACTTAAGTTTTGGCCAAGCTGGGTTGACCAAAGTGATCCAGGAGTGGATCACTGGATAGCGGTCAAGAACATCCTGAAATACCTGAAAAGGACTAAGGATATGTTTCTCGTTTATGGAGGTGACAAAGAGCTCATCGTAAATGGTTACGTTGATGCAAGCTTTGACACTGATCCGGACGATTCTAAATCGCAAACCGGATACATGTTTACATTAAACGGTGGAGCTGTCAGTTGGTGCAGTTCTAAACAAAGCGTCGTGGCGGGATCTACGTGTGAAGCGGAATACATAGCTGCTTCGGAAGCAGCAAATGAAGGAGTCTGGATGAAGGAGTTCATATCCGATCTAGGTGTGATACCTAGTGTATCGGGTCCAATGAAAATCTTTTGTGACAATACTGGTGCAATTGCCTTGGCAAAGGAATCCAGATTTCACAAGAGAACCAAGCACATCAAGAGACGCTTCAATTCCATTCGGGATCTAGTCCAGGTGGGAGACATAGAGATTTGCATGATACATACGGATCTGAATGTTGCAGACCCGTTGACTAAGCCTCTTCCACGAGCAAAACATGATCAGCACCAAGGCTCCATGGGTGTTAGAATCATTACTGTGTAATCTAGATTATTGACTCTAGTGCAAGTGGGAGACTGAAGGAAATATGCCCTAGAGGCAATAATAAAGTTATTATTTATTTCCTTATATATCATGATAAATGTTTATTATTCATGCTATAATTGTATTAACCGGAAACATAATACATGTGTGAATACATAGACAAACAGAATGTCACTAGTATGCCTCTACTTGACTAGCTCATTAATCAAAGATGGTTATGTTTCCTAACCATGGACAAAGAGTTGTTATTTGATTAACGGGATCACATCATTAGGTGAATGATCTGATTGACATGACCCATTCCATTAGCTTAGCACCCGATCGTTTAGTATGTTGCTATTGGTTTCTTCATGACTTATACATGTTCCTATGACTATGAGATTATGCAACTCCCGTTTGCCAGAGGAACACTTTGTGTGCTACCAAACGTCACAACGTAAATGGGTGATTATAAAGGTGCTCTACAGGTGTCTCCAAAGGTACATGTTGGGTTGGCGTATTTCGAGATTAGGATTTGTCACTCCGAATGTCGGAGAGGTATCTCTGGGCCCTCTCGATAATGCACATCACATAAGCCTTGCAAGCATTACAACTAATGAGTTAGTTGCAAGATGATCTATTACGAAACGAGTAAAGAGACTTGCCGAGAACGTGATTGAACTAGGTATTGAGATACCGACGATCGAATCTCGGGCAAGTAACATACCGATGACAAAAAGGAACAACGTATGTTGTTATGCGGTCTGACCGATAAAGATCTTCGTAGAATATGTGGGAGCCAATATGAGCATCTAGGTTCCGCTATTGGTTATTGACCAGAGACGTGTCTCGGTCATGTCTACATTGTTCTCGAACCCGTAGGGTCCGCACGCTTAAGGTTTTGATGACAATTATATTATGAGTTTATGCATTTTGATGTACCAAAGTTTGTTCGGAGTCCCGGATGTGATCACGGACATGACGAGGAGTCTCGAAATGGTCGAGACATAAAGATTGATATATTGGAAGCCTATATTTGGATATCGGAAGTGTTCCGGGTGAAATCGGGATTTTACCGGAGTACCGGGAGGTTACCGGAACCCCCCGGGAGGTATATGGGCCTTAGTGGGCTTTAGTGGAAGAGAGGAGAGGTGGCCAGGGCTGGGCCGCGCGCCCCTCCCCCCCTAGTCCGAATAGGACAAGGAGAGGGGGCGGCGCCCCCCTTCCTTCTCTCTCTCCTCTTTCCCACTTCCCGATCCTATTCCAACTAGGAAAGGGGGGGATCCTACTCCGGTGGAGTAGGACTCCTCCTGGCGCGCCCTCCTCCTAGCCAGCCGACCCCCCCTTGACCCTTTATATATGGAGGCAGGGGCACCCCATAGACACAAGTTGATCCACGTGATCATATTCTTAGCCCGTGTGCGGTGCCCCTTCCACCATAATCCTCGATAATATGTAGCGTGCTTAGGCGAAGCCCTGCGACGGTAGAAATCAAGATTCGGAGTCCGGGGATCGTCATCGAGCCGAACGTGTGCTAAAACTCGAAGGTGCCCGTAGTTTCGGTGCTTGATCGGTTGGCCGTGAAGACGTACGACTACATCAACCGCGTTGTGCTAACGCTTCTGCTGTCAGTCTACAAGGGTACGTAGATCACACTCTCCCCTCTCGTTGCTATGCATCACCATGATAGATCTTGCGTGTGCATATAATTTTTTTGGAAATTACTGTGTTCCCCAATAGTGGCATCCAAGCCAGGTTTATGCATAGATGTTATATGCACGAGTAGAACACAAAGGAGTTGTGGGCGTGGGTATATACATATTGCTTGTTGTCACTAGTTTATTCTTGATTCGGCGTTATTGTTGGATGAAGCGGCTCAGACCGAAATTGCGCGTACGCTTACGCGAGACTGGTTCTATCGACGTGCTTCGCACACAGGTGGGCTCGTGGGTGTCAGTTTCTCCAACTTTAGTTGAATCGGATTCAATGAACAGGGTTCTTTCTGAAGATCAAAAAGCAATCACTATACCACGTTGTGGTTTTTGATGCGTACGTAAGAACGTTTCTTGCTCAGCCCGTAGCAGCCACGTAAAACTTGCAACAACAAAGTAGAGGATGTCTAACTTCTTTTTGCAGGGCATGTTGTGATGTGATATGGTCAAGGCATGATGCTAAATTTTATTGTATGAGAGGATCATGTTTTGTAACAGAGTTATCGGCAACTGGCAGGAGCCATATGGTTGTTGCTTTATTGTATGAAATGAAAGCGCCATGTAATTGCTTTACTTTATCACTAAGCATTAGCGATAGTCGTAGAAGCAATAGTTGGCGAGACGACAACGATGCTTCGATGGAGATCAAGGTGTCAAGCCAGTGATGATGGTGATCATGACGGTGCTTTGGAGATGGACATCAAAGGCACAAGATGATGGTGTCCATATCATATCACTTATATTGATGGCATGTGATGTTTATCCTTTATGCATCTTATTTTGCTTAGTTCGGCGGTAGCATTATAAGATGGTCTCTCACTAAATTTCAAGGTATAAGCTTTCTCCCTGAGTATGCACCGTTGCTACAGTTCATCGTGCCGAGACACCATGTGATGATCGGGTGTGATAAGCTCTACATTCACATACAACGGGTGCAAGCCAGTTTTGCACACGCAGAATACTCAGGTTAAACTTGACGAGCCAAGCATATACATATATGGCCTCGGAACACAGAGACCGAAAGGTCGAGCGTGAATCATATAGTAGATATGATCAACATAGTGATGTTCACCAATGAAACTACTCCATCTCACGTGATGATCGGACATGGTTTAGTTGATTTGGATCACGTAATCACTTAAAGGATTAGAGGGATGTCTATCTAAGTGGGAGTTCTTAAGTAATATGATTAATTGAACTTAAATTTATCATGAACATAGTCCCTGATAGTATCTTGCTTGTTTATGTTGATTGTAGATAGATGGCTCGTGCTGTTGTTCCGTTGAATTTTAATGCGTTCCTTGAGAAAGAAAAGTTGAAAGATGATGCTAGCAATTACACGGACTGGGTCCGTAACTTGAGGATTATCCTCATTGCTGCACAGAAGAATTACGTCCTGGAAGCACCGCTGGGTGCTAGGCCTGCTGCTGGAGCAACACCAGATGTTATGAACGTCTGGCAGAGCAAAGCTGATGACTACTCGATAGTTCAGTGTGCCATGCTTTACGGCTTAGAATCCGGACTTCAACAACGTTTTGAACGTCATGGAGCATATGAGATGTTCTAGGAGTTGAAGTTAATATTTCAAGCAAATGCCCAGATTGAGAGATATGAAGTCTCCAATAAGTTCTATAGCTGCAAGATGGAGGAGAACTGTTCTGTCAGTGAGCATATACTCAAAATGTCTGGGTATAATAATCACTTGATTCAATTGGGAGTTAATCTTCCAGATGATTGCGTCATTGACAGAATTCTCCAATCACTGCCACCAAGCTACAAGAGCTTCGTGATGAACTATAATATGCGAGGGATGAATAAGACTATTCCCGAGCTCTTCGCAATGCTGAAAGCTGCGGAGGTAGAAATCAAGAAGGAGCATCAAGTGTTGATGGTCAACAAGACCACTAGTTTCAAGAAAAAGGGCAAAGGAAAGAAGAAGGGGAACTTCAAAAGAACAGCAAGCAAGTTGCTACTCAAGAGAAGAAACCCAAACCTGGACCTAAGCCTGAAACTGAGTGCTTCTACTGCAAGCAGTCTGGTCACTGGAAGCGGAACTGCCCCAAGTATTTGGCGGATAAGAAGGATGGAAAGGTGAACAAAGGTATATGTGATATACATGTTATTGATGTGTACCTTACTAATGCTCGCAGTAGCACCTGGGTATTTGATACTGGTTCTGTTGCTAATATTTGCAACTCGAAACAGGGACTACGGATTAAGCGAAGATTGGCTAAGGACAAGGTGACGATGCGCGTGGGAAATGGTTCCAAAGTCGATGTGATCGCAGTCGGCACGCTACCTCTACATCTACCTTCAGGATTAATATTAGACCTAAATAATTGTTATTTGGTGCCAGCGTTAAGCATGAACATTATATCTGGATCTTGTTTGATGTGATACGGTTATTCATTTAAATCAGAGAATAATGGTTGTTCTATTTACATGAGTAATATCTTTTATGGTCATGCACCCTTAAAGAGTGGTCTATTCTTATTAAATCTCGATAGTAGTGACACACATATTCATAGTGTTGAAACCAAAAGATGCAGAGTTGATAATGATAGTGCAACTTATTTGTGGCACTGCCATTTAGGTCATATCGGTATAAAGCGCATGAAGAAACTCCATACTGATGGGCTTTTGGAACCACTTGATTATGAATCACTTGGTACTTGCGAACCGTGCCTTATCGGTAAGATGACAAAACACCGTTCTCCGGTACTATAGAGAGAGCAACAGATTTGTTGGAAATCATACATACAGATGTATGTGGTCCGATGAATGTTGAGGCTCGTGGCGGATATCGTTATTTTCTCACCTTCACAGATGACTTAAGCAGATATGGGTATATTTACTTAATGAAACACAAGTCTGAAACATTTGAAAAGTTCAAAGAATTTCAGAGTGAAGTTGAAAATCATCGTAACAAGAAAATAAAATTCCTACGATCTGATCGTGGAGGAGAATATTTGAGTTACGAGTTTGGTGTACATTTGAAACAATTGTGGAATAGTTTCGCAACTCACGCCACCCGGAACACCACAGCGTAATGGTGTGTCCGAACGTCGTAATCGTACTTTACTAGATATGGTGCGATCTATGATGTCTCTTACTGATTTACCGCTATAATTTTGGGGATACGCTCTAGAGACGGCCGCATTCACGTTAAATAGGGCACCATCAAAATCCGTTGAGACGACGCCTTATGAACTGTGGTTTGGCAAGAAACCAAAGTTGTCGTTTCTGCAAGTTTGGGGCTGCGATGCTTATGTGAAAAAGCTTCAACCTAATAAGCTCGAACCCAAATCAGAGAGATGTGTCTTCATAGGATATCCAAAGGAAACTATTGGATACACCTTCTATCACAGATCCGAAAGCAAGACTTTTGTTGCTAAATTCGGAAACTTTGTGGAGAAGGAGTTTCTCTCGAAAGAAGTGAGTGGGAGGAAAGTAGAACTTGACGAGGTAACTGTACCTACTCCCATATCGGAAAGTAGTACATCACAGAAACCTGTTTCTGTGACACCTACACCAGTTAGTGAGGAAGCTAATGATGATGATCATGAAACTTCAGAACAAGATACTACTGAACCTCGTAGATCAACCAGAGTGAGATCCGCGCCAGAGTGGTACGATAATCCTGTTCTGGAAGTCATGCTACTAGATCATGATGAACCTACGAACTATGAAGAAGCGATGGTGAGCCCAGATTCCTCAAAATGGCTTGAAGCCATGAAATCTGAGATGGGATCCATGTATGAGAACAAAGTATGGACTTTGGTTGACTTTCCCAATGATTGGCAAGCAATTGAGAATAAATGGATCTTCAAGAAGAAGACTGACGCTGACGGTAATATTACTGTCTACAAAGCTTGACTTGTCGCAAAAGGTTTTCGGCAAGTTCAAGGGATTGACTACGATGAGACCTTCTCACCCGTAGCGATGCTTAAGTCTGTCCGAATCATGTTAGCAATTGCCGCATTTTATGATTATGAAATTTGGCAGATGGATGTCAAAACTGCATTCCTGAATGGATTTCTGGAAGAAGAGTTGTATATGATGCAACCAGAAGGTTTTGTCGATCCGAAGGGAGCTAACAAAGTGTGCAAGCTCCAGCGATCCATTTATGGACTGGTGCAAGCCTCTCGGAGTTGGAATAAATGCTTTGATAGTGTGATCAAAGAATTTGGTTTTATACAGACTTTTGGAGAAGCCTGTATTTATAAGAAAGTGAGTGGGAGCTCTGTAGCATTTCTGATATTATATGTGGATGACATATTACTAATTGGAAATGATATAGAATTTCTGGATAGCATAAAGGGATACTTGAATAAGAGTTTTTCAATGAAAGACCTTGGTTAAGCTGCTTACATATTAGGCATTAAGATCTATAGAGATAGATCAAGACACTTAATTGGACTTTCACAAAGCACATACCTTGACAAAGTTTTGAAGAAGTTCAAAATGGATCAAGCAAAGAAAGGGTTCTTGCCTGTGTTACAAGGTGTGAAGTTGAGTAAGACTCAATGCCCGACCACTGCAGAAGATAGAGAGAAAATGAAAGATGTTCCCTATGCTTCAGCCATAGGCTCTATCATGTATGCAATGCTGTGTACCAGACCTGATGTGTGCCTTGCTATAAGTCTAGCAGGGAGGTACCAAAGTGATCCAGGAGTGGATCACTGGACAGCAGTCAAGAACATCCTGAAATACTTGAAAAGGATTAAGGATATGTTTCTCGTTTATGGAGGTGACAAAGAGCTCATCGTAAATGGTTACGTTGATGCAAGCTTTGACACTGATCCGGACGATTCTAAATCGCAAACGGGATACGTGTTTACATTAAACGGTGGAGCTGTTAGTTGGTGCAATTCTAAACAAAGCATCATGGCGGGATCTACGTGTGAAGCGGAATACATAGCTGCTTCGGAAGCAGCAAATGAAGGAGTCTGGATGAAGGAGTTCATATCCGATCTAGGTGTGATACCTAGTGCATCGGGTCCAATGAAAATCTTTTGTGACAATACTGGTGCAATTGCCTTGGCAAAGGAATCCAGATTTCACAAGAGAACCAAGCACATCAAGAGACGCTTCAATTCCATCCGAGATCTAGTCCAGGTGGGAGACATAGAGATTTGCAAGATACATACGGATCTGAATGTTGCAGACCCGTTGACTAAGCCTCTTCCACGAGCAAAACATGATCAGCACCAAGGCTCCATGGGTATTAGAATCATTACTGTGTAATCTAGATTATTGACTCTAGTGCAAGTGGGAGACTGAAGGAAATATGCCCTAGAGGCAATAATAAAGTTATTATTTATTTCCTTATATATCATGATAAATGTTTATTATTCATGCTAGAATTGTATTAACCGGAAACATAATACATGTGTGAATACATAGACAAACAGAGTGTCACTAGTATGCCTCTACTTGACTAGCTCGTTAATCAAAGATGGTTATGTTTCCTAACCATGGACAAAGAGTTGTTATTTGATTAACGGGATCACATCATTAGGTGAATGATCTAATTGACATGACCCATTCCATTAGCTTAGCACCCGATCGTTTAGTATGTTGCTATTGCTTTCTTCATGACTTATACATGTTCCTATGACTATGAGATTATGCAACTCCCGTTTGCCGGAGGAACACTTTGTGTGCTACCAAACGTCACAACGTAAATGGGTGATTATAAAGGTGCTCTACAGGTGTCTCCAAAGGTACATGTTGGGTTGGCGTATTTCGAGATTAGGATTTGTCACTCCGAATGTCGGAGAGGTATCTCTGGGCCCTCTCGGTAATGCACATCACATAAGCCTTGCAAGCATTACAACTAATGAGTTAGTTGCAACATGATGTATTACGAAACGAGTAAAGAGACTTGCCGGTAACGAGATTGAACTAGGTATTGAGATACCGACGATCGAATCTCGGGCAAGTAACATACCGATGACAAAAAGGAACAACGTATGTTGTTATGCGGTCTGACCGATAAAGATCTTCGTAGAATATGTGGGAGCCAATATGAGCATCCAGTTTCCGCTATTGGTTATTGACTGGAGACGTGTCTCGGTCATGTCTACATTGTTCTCGAACCCGTAGGATCCGCACGCTTAAGGTTTTGATGATAGTTATATTATGAGTTTATGCATTTTGATGTACCGAAGTTTGTTCGGAGTCCCGGATGTGATCACGGATATGACGAGGAGTCTCGAAATGGTCGAGACATAAAGGTTGATATATTGGAAGCCTATATTTGGATATCGGAAGTGTTCCGGGTGAAATCGGGATTTTACCGGAGTACCGGGAGGTTACCGGAACCCCCCGGGAGGTATATGGGCCTTAGTGGGCTTTAGTGGAAGAGAGGAGAGGTGGCCAGGGCTGGGCTGCGCGCCCCTCCCCCCTAGTCCGAATAGGACAAGGAGAGGGGGGCGGCGCCCCCCTTCCTTCTCTCTCTCCTCTTTCCCACTTCCCGAATCCTATTCCAACTAGGAAAGGGGGGAATCCTACTCCGGATGGGAGTAGGACTCCTCCTGGCGCGCCCTCCTCCTGGCCGGCCGCACCCCCCTTGATCCTTTATATACGGAGGCAGGGGCACCCCATAGACACAAGTTGATCCACGTGATGATATTCTTAGCCGTGTGCGGTGCCCCCTTCCACCATAATCCTCGATAATATTTGTAGCGGTGCTTAGGCGAAGCCCTGCGACGGTAGAACATCAAGATCGTCACCACGCCGTCGTGCTGACGGAACTCTTCCCCGACACTTTGCTGGATCGGAGTCCGGGGATCGTCATCGAGCTGAACGTGTGCTAAAACTCGGAGGTGCCATAGTTTCGGTGCTTGATCGGTCGGGCCGTGAAGACGTACGACTACATCAACCGCGTTGTGCTAACGCTTCCGCTGTCGGTCTACAAGGGTACATAGATCACACTCTCCCCTCTTGTTGCTATGCATCACCATGATCTTGCGTGTGCGTGGGAATTTTTTTGAAATTACTACGTTCCCCAACAATATGGTGGCTAACCTGTTCGCAAAAGAGAGCGAGAAGAGAGGGCAAAGCACGAACGAGTAACTAGAGAGCAACCTGCGGCAAGCATTACTCCAACACCGTGTTCACTTCCCGGACTCCGCCGAGAAGAGACCATCACGGTAAGGCACACAGTTGATTCATTTTAATTAAGTTAAGGTTCAAGTTATCTACAACCGGACATTAACAAATTCCCATCTGCCCATAACCGCGGGCACGGCTTTTGAAAGTTCAAAACCCTGCAGGAGAGTCCCAACTTAGCCCATGACAAGCTCTCACGGTCAATGAAGGAATAGACCTTCTCCCGAGACATTCCGATCAGACTCGGTATCCCGGTTCTACAAGACACCTCGACAAGTTAAAACAAATCCAGCAACACCGCCCGAATGTGCCGACAAATCCCGATAGGAGCTGCACATATCTCGTTCTCAGGGCACACTCAGATGAGACTAGCTACGAGTAAAAGAAAATCTCAAGTTGCCCCGAGGTGGCCCCGCAGGCTGCTCAGTCGGACCAACACTCAGAGGAGCACTGGCCCAGGGGGGTTTAAATAAGATGACCCTTGGGCTCCGGAAACCCAAGAGAAAAAGAGGCTAGGTGGCAAATGGTAAAACCAAGGTTGGGCATTGCTGGAAAAGCTTTATTCAAGGCAAACTATCAAGGGGTTCCCATTATCACCCAACCGCGTAAGGAACGCAAAAATCCGGGAACATAACACCGATATGACGGAAACTAGGGCGGCAAGAGTGGAACAAAACACTAGGAGAGAGGCCGAGCCTTCCACCCTTTACCAAGTAAATAGATGCATTAAGATAACAAGATAATATAATGATATCCCAACAAGTAAATAATGTTCCAACAAGGAACGGTCTCCAATCTTCATCAGCAACTAGCAACGCTATAAGAGGGGCTGAGCAAAGCAGTAACATAGCCAATCAACGGTTTGCTAGGACATGGTGGGTTAGAGGTTTCACATGGCAATTTTGGAGGCATGATAAGCAAGTGGTAGGCATCGTAGCATAGGCATCGCAAAAGAGCGAGCATCTTGCAAAGCAAAGATAGTAGTGATTTCGAGGGTATGATCATCTTGCCTGCAAAGTTGTCAGATTTGACTGGATCCTCGAAAGAAAACTCAACAGGCTCCTCGTTAGCGAACTCATCTCCCGGTTCTACCCAAACAAGACAAACAATAAAACAGAACAAAATCAACCACGTGCAAACTCAAACAACATGATGCAAAACATGGTATGCTATGCGGGATGCGATATGTGATGCATATGCAAGATTTGACAAGGAATGAATGAACCTGGCCTCAACTTGTAAATCCAAGTGTGCCACTGGAAAGGTGAGATGATTTCACTTGAAAACGATATAAAGAACGCTGGAATCGGAGTCACGGTTTGGAAATGGCGAGCAATTCAAATATGGCACTGGTCTGCGATATACAACAAGTAGCCATCTAAATGCAACAAGATGAACAAGATACATCACTCAAACATGACAACAAAATACATGGACGGGATCCAATCATGATGCTTAAAAAAAGATGAACACTGAGCTACGGCCAATTCATCCACTAACAGGTTCAAACAAGCAGGGCAAAAATGCATTTGGTAAACAGATCTCAGACTTAGTGAAATTAACACTTGTCTGGAATTTCAGATCAGGTAGCACACTTTGGAGCATGAAAACTATATGCTACAGGGCCTAAACATGGCAAACTAAAGCATGGCATGGAGCTACTCAAAGAGCTTAACAAAAGTCCTTTAGTGACCTTGAGCCAAAAGGGATCAGAAAATACATTTGCAAGCATGTGAACATGGCAAAAAAATAATCAGTTCTCAGACTTAGTGAAAACTGGAGCATGCAAAATCAGATATCAAGTAGGCATGTTTCCGAGCTCGATGCACTCACTACAAAGCACTTCATGAAAATCTAAGCATACACCCATCAGGAATACACATTATACAAGCTAGACATGGCAAGAAAAATAACATCGCATGCACGGATCAACTACAACATCCTTGGCAAAATCGCTAACAAGTAGACAATCTGCCCAGATTCACGAAATGCCAAAAGTAGAGCTCGATTGACTCAAGAGCGGATGCTCCATAATTGCAAACAAAGACATAGATGGATAGAGCACTACAAGATAAACAAAACATCCTTACTGATCATCCTCAAAAGAGGCACGGATCACTAGGAAACAACATGAACATATGGCATATTGAGATAACCAGGTCAAGGACTTAGTGGAAATGGTAAGTCCCTGAAATCAGCATTAACGAATGCACCACTTTGCAAGCTTGTGCTAGTAACCACACACATCACAAAAATACATGGGTTGCACCTCTGGAAAGATGGCAAAACATATAACAAAACACATGTAGAGCTCAGGGGCATATCATGCACACAATAATCATGGCAAAAATGACAAATATCTAATTGGAGCAGCAGATCTGACAATTATCTCAAATAGCACTCTTCCAACAGCATTTCGGGCATCAAGATGAACTCAAATGAAAATTATGCAATAAGATGAAATGATGTGCTCTCTGAGACGAACATTTTGATATGCTATAAATGCCCAAAACGGAGCTACGGATGAGGAGATACAACATGATGAACATAGAGAAAAAAATAAGGGAGAGGGGGAAAGTCAACCGAGATATAAGGATCTGAGATCTAGGGTTCGCTGGGTCCGCGAACCGAGGCGGCAGCGCACGCACTCCGACGAGGCAGGTGGTGGCCGGGTCGGCGAGGGATGGCCGGATTGGGCCGGTCCCCGCCCGGATCCGGTCGGAGGGGCTGCCGGCGACGGCGGGGAGAGGCGGCGGAGGCGCGGCATTGGCGAGGCAAGGGGCGACGAGGTGGCAACGTGGCAGTGGCGAGCTTGCCGCGGCGGAGCTACCGCTGGCCGGCGACGAGTCGGCGGCGGCGGAAGACGGCGTCAGGCAGCGAAGCTGAAGGCAGGCGCGGGCCACCGTTGAACTCAACGAACTCACAACACAGAAAGACACAAGATTTATACTGGTTCGGGCCACCGTTGTGGTGTAATACCCTACTGAAGTGTGGTGGTGGTGGATTGCCTCTTGGGCTGATGAAGAACAGTTACAAGGGGAAGAACAACCTCCTGAGGTTGAGGTGTTCTTATGCTTGGTGAACTTGTGTGGGTGAGATGATCTTGGATCTGCTTCCGACTTGTGATCAGGTCGATTCTCTTCTTCCGCTTTCTCACTGTGGTGGCTAGTTCTACTTATATAGGCATTGGTCCTCTCCCCAAATATTGAGTGGGAAGGGAGCCAACAATGGCCAATTCGAAAGGGGACAACTAGTACAAGTCATCCTGACAAAAGGTGGTCTTCGCCTGCCAAAGGCTCTGTTGATGACGCCGCCTTGGGCTCCATGGTGACCTCCGTCCTGCCGTCCTTCTAGTCTTGGTATCGTTGCACCAATATGGAAACCTTTGCTGGAGTCCATAGAGTGCAATCTGGAGTTTGAGCGGTTGGAGGTGAGGGAGTGTCAGGTCGCTCAGGTGGAAGATGCCGTCAGCGCGTGCGAGGCCAGGATCCAGGAGGAAGTGGACCGCAGGGCGGACGAGGCTCGCGCTGACCTTGCCAAGAGGTACGACCTGAAGCTGAAGCTCGTGGCAGCCGAAGCTGAGGACAAGACCACTGCCCTTAGGTCGAGGTTGACTGAGGTGGAGCAGCGCGAGAAGGCCGTTGCAGCTGCTTTGATCTCCATGCAGGTTGAGCTGGCCTCCGCCCGTGCTGAACTGCTTTAGCTTCAGTAGCGAGTTACCGCTGCCGAGTCCCTTGCGCAGTAGAGCAGGAAGGAGGTGATCCGCCGACGGACATTGCAGCGCGAACACGCCCCCATGCTCCCTCACATCTGGGTGAGGGCCAACCGGGCACTGGGTGCTATCTGCGATGAATAAGCCCCTCATCCTCATGCAGAAGACTACGCCGGCCACCTTAGCTTCTTCGCCAATGTCGTGACGCGCCTGGAGAACCGGGCTGAGAGAGCTCGCAAGCTTGTTGAAGAAAAGTGTCGCGGCCTCCTCGGGCGCGTGTTTTGCCGCATCTTCAACCATCTTCAGAATACCGACCCCAACTTTGACTTCGACGGTGCCATAGCCCTAGTCCCCGGGGCTATTCGGGGAAACCTGGCATGCTGGGTGGATGGTTACGTGCTTTTGGGGAGTTGGAACCCCTCATGTAATCAGACTATTGTTTTATTCCTTGGACCAGACTTAAAGCATGCTTTTGTAAGCCCGTGAGCCCCTCATGGGCGTGCAGCTGTAACTTACCTTGGCCCAGGAAGGCTTTACACTGATTTGGCTGCTGCGGATGTGTACTTTCTTGAGGGGAGCCCTTCGCGGGCTCGAGAGGCTCGGGGCTTCTGAGGAGTCTGCTAGTCCGCCCGAGAGGGCCTCGCAAGGAGCAAGCGCCAGTCATGGCGGGGGGCGCGTGCGGCGCATGTGCGCAAAACCCAGCCCCGCTCGCGAGGTGCTTGAAAGGGGGGAGGTGGCAGACGCAAACCTCAAATCAAGGCGCGAACCCAGAAAACTCAAGAAATTAATACGAACGAGAAAAGACACCCCCCGCGATTGCCAAAGGAAATACGACTTCAAATTCAAATCCAAAAGGCTACAAATTGAGCTACAGAAAAAGGGGGTGAAAACAAAAGGCCGCGTCCGGTGCCTAGCTAGTCTTCTTGTCTTCTCACCAGCGCAGAGCCTAGTGCCTTTGCCGGCCGTGAGCTTAGTCATTGGGGAACGGTGTTGACGGCCAGCGTGGGGCATGGTGCTTCCACTAGGACATGGGCGGGAGCCCCCGAGGCCCAAGGGCGGCTCTCCGGAGACTCCGAGGCGTGTACAGCCCCACTCATTATTACGTGAGAGTGTCACGGGCGGAGACCTTCACAGGTGTCAGCCTTGCTTCATATCGCCAGATGAGGGCCCTGCCTTTCGCCACCCTCGACCACCGTTGGAGCATCCGCAAAGTAGGACGGGGCCAAGGGGCAGAGGGGACGCCAGCGGTGCCCTCGGCAACCACGGGCCCTCTGCCGGGGGGAGGGCTCGCCGGCGCCTCCCCGGCAGAGGACCTACCTCCGGGTGATGCCTTGCCCCACGTGACATGGGGGTGGGGCTTGCTCCGGACTCCTTCCGCGTAGCCCCCAGTGCGCCGCCCCTGGCTGGGGTGGGGCTGCAGCGCTGGGGGTGCCGTCTGCCGACCCGGCCTGGTCCACCTGTGACCCATGGTTAGCGTAAGCCTTCTCCTGAGTTATCAGTGGTGCCCTGCGGTGGTTGCCGTCGGCGGGAGCGGCGAGGCTCCTGGGTGGCTCGTAGAATGCCTTGGCTTCCAACATCTCTTCTTCCCGGCCTGGCTCGTGGAACGTGCAGGGGTTGTCCTCTGGCGCGTACTCCTGATTCACCATACGGGGCACATAGGGTTCTTGAGCTACCTCGTCGGAACCTTTGCCAAGGCACCCCACGCTGCCGAGCCCGGCGTGCCTTCCTGGTGGCCGTGGGGTGGCGCTCGATTGGGGCCGTGAGGAGCAACACCCCCGCCCACGCCGCCTAGGGGAGACGATGGCGCAGTCAGGTGTCCAACACCTCCGGTCGTGCCAACGCTGGCGAGCCCTCCTGGTGCACCTAGGAGCGCGCGGGCGCAACGAGGCTCGCTGTGTGACCTGGCCACAACTTGAGATGTGAGTAGGGAGCAGAAAGGCGGCATACCCCTAGCCGCAGCACCCAACAGCTCGGCGACGCGTTCCAGCAGCGCGTCGTGGCCGCTCTCCATCAGCCGACACCGTAGCAGCTCCCGCTCCACCATGAGTGCGGCTCGCATATTTGCTTGTTCCCGTCGGGTGTGTGGCGCCGTCGCTGCTGCATAGCTTGCGGATCTTGCGGCGGCCCGCACGCGCCGTGGCGTGAGGGCGGCAGACGTCGACCAGCGCTGCCCGCGTCCGCGGATGTTGGGCGGCGCGCGGGCCGCCTGGAGTGCGGAGTTGTGGTCTTCTGGAACGGATGGAGGTGCTCGAGCTGGTCGGGCCCCCCAGCGGTCGGCCTGGGCCCTTGGATCGTCAGACATCGGAGATGCAGGGCGACAGCGGGTCGGTCGATGAGGAACAAAACCTCGGTGCACCCCTACCTGGCGCGCCAAATGTCAGATTTCGAGTTCCGGCAAGACCCTCGAGGTTCGAACACTGGGGTGTGCATGAAGATCTCTCCCTTCCCTAGCTCACCCACTCCCCACGATCCCAAGGCTCAACACATCGAACTCGACGAACAAAAGACACAGGGTTTATACTGGTTCGGGCCACCGATGTGGTGTAATACCCTACTCCAGTGTGGTGTGGTGGATTGCCTCTTGGGCTGAGGATGAACAAGGACAAGGGAAGAACAACCTCCTGAGGAGAGGTGTTCTTTGTATCGATAAGCTTGTGTGGTTGAGGATGGAATGGATCCGATCTCAGATGAGTTGCCTCCTACTATGGTGGCTAGTCCTGTTTATAGAGGCCCTGGTCCTCTTCCCAGATGTAGGCGGGAAGGGATCCAACAACTACCAAATTTGAAGGGAGAGAACTAGTACAAGTTATCCTGACAAAAGGTGGTCTTCGCCTGCCAAAGGCTCTAGTGGTGAAGCCGTCCTGGGCTCCACGGCGAGCTTCGTCCTGCTGGTCTTGGTCTTGTTGCACCGATATGGAAACCTTTGCCTGATGCCTCAGGACTCCTCGCCTGCCCCTGCCCCTTTAGCACCAAAGAGGAAACGAGGACACTACACGCGCTGGTGCCCGCTTGGTGCCCGCCTGGCCTTGGTCGTCATGGCTTGCGTCACAGGAACCTCGCGAGGTGCCCCTCACCTTGATCTCTCCGCCCCTCGCGAGCTAGCCTAGTGAGGCCGCCCCCGAGGAGGTCTTGTGTCGTCCGCCTCGCGAGGCTTGGCCCCTCGCGAGGGTCTTGAGTGTTTGCTAGTGAAGATGGGCCATACAGGCCCGCTGGTGGAGCCACACCGTGGGCTGCAGGCAGGCAAGTCTGGGGACCCTCGTTCCCAGGACGCAGACAGGGCATGATGCACCGACGTAGGATCTTCTTGGCCACCACCGCTCTGGTGATGTCAGCGGCCCGTAGCTCTGCCATCGTCACCATGAGTGGCTCCAGTCTCCTGTCAACGAGCTCGACGTGCTCCCACCCAGAGCTTTTCTCGACGGGCCTGCTCGGGGCCATGAGGAGGGTACTGTGCTGCTTGGCATCGACGTAGATCCAGCATGCCCTATAGCCCTCCACCTCCCTAAAGACCTTCATGTCTATGATGCGGTCAGCCATCCTGTCGTCATGGCGGAACTAAGTGCACCTCAAGCCTGGTTTCCTGCGAAGATCCGCACGCTGTAGAAAGTCCTGAAGAGCGCCATTGAGCGCAGCACTCCCAGGAACCCCTCACAGAGGTAGGCAAAGATGGCGAGGATGAGAATGGAGTTGTGTTGGAGATGGATCTGATAATGGTCGAGGATGGCGCAGAGGAAGTCGGAGAAGGGCCACACTAGGCCGGCGAAGACGGAGTGGAAGAAGACAGGGATCATCCTGGCCTCCAGCTCCGCAACTGGGTGCTATGCTGGCCAGATCTACATGGCCCCGTTCTCGTTGGTCGCGTCGGCCACCATCAGGTGCACCTTCTTATCCAACCCCTCCTCATTGAGCATGACGATCTACAGCAGGGTTGGCTCTGGCACCAACTCCGTCGGCCCCTTGCCCTTTGCGGCGGCGGCGGCCTTCTTCTTGGGCACCATTGCAGTGGAGGAAGATTGGAGCAGGAGGAAGGGGAAGCAGAGGAGTAGTGCGCAAGGAAGCGAGGCGCGCGAGAAGACAATGATGGCACCTGCGCCGCGTGCATGCAGTTTTATGGCAGAACCCGCGGTTACCGAGACATCGTGGGTAAGTGGGGGTGTCCCCCGTCCTGTCGTGCTACCACGCATCCCTGCCTAGTCTCGGCATTCTTAGGCCTCGCGTTGTTTCATTCCTCAACGGACGGAATGTGCATGACGCGGGCCCGGGGGATACTATTGGCCCATTGGGAACCGAGGTACCACGGGCCATCTGCTGTGGCCCAAAAAGGGCCCCCGGTGCAACTTAAGAGGCGGCCCAATGGCGGGCACTGCGACGCCAACAACCTCACGAGGGCCTTGCCCCACGAGGGGCTTCCCGATGAGGGACTTCACTCAAGGCCACCACAGCAAGTGGCCTCCCGAGACCCCCCCCCCACCTCATGAGGCACCATCCCGCAAGGCCTCCCGGGGAGCCCACACGGTGTGGGTCGCGTGCCCCTCGCATGGTTGATGTCACCGCGGCAGATGATGTGATTGCTCTTTGACTATAGCGCCAGGAAAGCTCCTGTCTGCTAGGACTACGTCGGTATTTCCCCAAAGAGGAAGGGATGATGCAGCACAACAATGGTAGGTATTTCCCTCAGTGAAGAGACCAAGGTTATCGAACCAGTAGGAGAACCAAGCAACACAACGTAAACAGCACATGCACACAAATAACAACACCTCGCAACCCGACGTGTTAAAGGGGTTGTCAATCCCTTTCGGGTAACGATGCCAGAAAATTGTAGTAGATTGAAATAATAGATCCCAAATAAAATAAAGTGCAGCAAAGTATTTTTGTATTTTTGGTTTAATAGATCTGAATAAAAATGCAAAAGAAAAGTAGATTGCGAGCAAATATATGAGGAAAAAGACCCGGGGCCTTAGGTTTCACTTGTGGCTTCTCTCGAGAAAGATAGCAAATGGTGCGTAAACAAATTACTGTTGGGAAATTGATAGATAATTATGACGATATCCAGGCAATGATCATTACATAGGTATCACGTCCAAGATTAGTAGACCGACTCCTGCCTGCATCTACTACTATTACTCCACACATCAACCGCTATCCAGCATGCATCTAGTGTATTAAGTTCATGGAAAAACAGAGTAATGCAATAAGAATGATGACATGATGTGACAAGATCCTTTATCTATTGCGTAGATATAGATCCCATCCTTTTATCCTTTGTAGCAAGGATACATACGTGTCGGTTCCCTTTCTGTCACTGGGATAAAGCACCGTAAGATCGAACCCACTACCGGGCACCTCTTCCCATTGCAAGATAAATAGATCAAGTTGGACAAACAAAACACAAATATTGGAGAAGAAATATGAGGCTATAAGAGATCATGCATATAAGAGATCAAAGAAACTCAAATAACTTTCATGGATATAAAAATATATGACTGGTCATAAACTCAAAGTTCATCAGATCCCAATAAACACACCGCAAAAAGAGTTACATCATATGGATCTTCAAGAGACCATTGTATTGAGAATCAAGAGAGAGAGATGAAGCCATCTAGCTACTAACTATGGACTCGAAGGTCTACAAAGAACTACTCACACATCATCGGATAGGCACCAATGGAGGTGGTGAACCCCATCCGAGATGGTGTCTAGATTGGATCTGGTGGTTCTGGACTCTGTGGCGGCTGGATGAATATTTCATCGACTCCTCTAGGGTTCTGAGACTTTTGGAGTATTTATAGAGCAAAGAGGCGGTTCGGGGGGCACCCAAGGGGTACCCGAGGTGGGCACAACCCACCAGGGCGCGCCTGGGCCTCCTGGCGCGCCCTGGTGGGTTGTCCCCTCCTTGGGACTCCCCCCAGGTGCAACCAGGGCCGTACTTGTTCCTTCTGGTCCATAAAACTCACCGTAAAGTTTCATGGCATTTGGACTCCGTCTGATATTGATTTTCTGCGATGTAAAAACATGGAAAATACAGGAACTGGCACTTGGCACTATGTCAATACGTTAGTACCAAAAAATGATATAAAATGATTATAAAACATCCAAGATTGATAATATAACAGCAAGGAACAATCAAAAATTATAAATACGTTGGAGACATATCAGCATCCCCAAGCTTAACTCCTCATATCATATTGTTTTCTTTATAGCATGACAATTGGACTTTTTATGTGATTCAAAGCAATAGTCTAATGTTGACATAACAATTTAGATACTCAAGCATATCAACAAGCAACCATGTCTTTCAAAATATCAATGCTAAAATAAGTTATCCCTACAAAATCATATAGTCTTGTCATGCTCTGTCTTCTTAACACAAAGTATTTATCATGCACAACCCCGATGACAAGCCGTGCAATTGGTTCGTACTTTTTAGTGCGCTTCAGTTTTTTCAACTCTTACGCAATACATGAGCGCAAGGCATGGATATAGCACTACCGGTGGAATAGAGTATGATGATAGGGGTAAATATAGAGAAGACAAAAAGTAAGAAACTCTCAGATCGATGTGGCTAACCAGCGGGCTATGGAGATGCCCATCAATCGATATCAATGTGACGAGTAGGGATTGCCATGCAACGAATGCACTAAGAGCTATAAGTGTATGAAAGCTCAATATGAAAACTAAGTGGGTGTGCATCTAATCCTATAATGAAAAATTCCCACTAGTATATGAAAGTGACAAGATAGGAGACTCTCCATATAAAAAACATGGTGCTACTTTGAAGCGCAAGTGTGGTAAAGGATACTAGCAATGCCCCTTCTCTCTTTGTTTATTATTTTTTTCCTTTTTTTCTTTTTCTTTCTTTCTTTTTTTTCTTCTCTCATTGACCGGAGTCTCATCCCGACTTGTGGGGGAATCATAGTCTCCATCATCCTTTCCTCACTGGGGAACCGCTCTAAAAATGAATAATGATGATCATCACACTTCTATTTACTTATAACACAAAAGAAATAAAAATTGCAACTTGATATCTATGACAAAGTATGACTCTATATGAATGCCTCTGGCATGTACCAGGATGTGCAATGATCTAGCGTAACATGTATAAAAATGATGAACGATGGCTGAGCCACAACTACTATATCAGCTATATGATCATGCAAAGCAATATGACAGTGAATGCTCAAGTCATCAAATGGAAGCGCTGGAAGTTGCATGGCAATATATCTCGGAATGTCCTTGGAAAAGCCATAATAGGTAGGTATGGTGACTGTTTTGAGGAAGATATAATAAGGCTTATGTGTGATAGAGTGTATCATATCACGGGGTTTGGATGCACCTGCGAAGTTTGCACCACGTTTCAATGTGAGAAAGGGCAATGCACGGTACCATAGTGGCTATCAAATTGCGAAAAGGTAAGAGTGCATATAATCCATGGACTCACATTAGTCATAAAGAACTCATATACTTATTGCAAAAGTTTATTAGCCCTCGAAGCAAAGTACAATTATGCATGCCCCTAGGGGGATAGATTGGTAGGAAAAGACCATCGCTCGTCCCCGGCCGCCACTCATAAGGAAGACAATAAAAAATAAATCATGCTCCAACATCATAGCATAACGAGAGACTATACGTGCATGCTTCAGGAATCACAAACCTTAACACCAATATTCCTACTAGAGCATAATTACTCATCAACATAACTCACATATCACATCATCATATCTCAAAACTATTACTAAGAATCAAATTTACTTTGTCCAATGATCTTCATGACATTTTTATTTTCTTTATCCTTCTTGGATATCTATCACTTTGGGACTAATTTTCATGTGTTGCTTTTCATAAGCTCAAACAAATATAAGTGAAGATCATGAGCATAATATTTATTTCTCCCAAAATAATTTAAGTGAAGCAAGAGAGAATTTCTTCAAAATTTTACTACCTCTCCAATAAATCTAAGTGAAGCAAGAGAGCATTTTTTTCAAAAATACTAAGCACACCGTGCTCAAAAAGGTATAAGTGAAGCACTAGAGCAAGTCCAAGCTCATAAAAGATTTAAATGAAGCATAGAGGGCAATTCTAACAAGTCATGAAATAATTTTGGCTCTCTCGAATAGGTGTGTCCAGCAAGGATTGATGACTTAAAACACAATGTAAAACAAGCAAAAACACATATCATACAAGACGCTCCAAGCAAAACACATATCATGTGACGAATAAAAATATAGTCTCGAGTAAAATACTGATAGTTGTTGGAAGATAGCGGGGTTGCCACTCCGGGGCATCCCCAAGCTTCAGCTCTTCCATCCTTCCTTCATCCATCGTAAGATAACCCAAAACTTGAAAACTTCAATGACACAAAACTCAACAAAACCTTCGTGAGATCCGTTAGTATAAGAATAATAAACCACTATTATAAGTGTTGTATCAAACAAATTCATATTCTGTTTTTGTATTATATCTACTATATTCTAACTTTTCTATGGCAAAAACTCATCAAAGAAAAACCATAGAGCCATTGAAATAAGCACACAACACAAAGAAAATAGAATTTGTCAAAACAGAACAGTCTGTAGCAATCTGACTAATTGGAATACTTCTGTATCTCCAAAAATTCTGAAAAATTAGGACGACCTTAGAAATTTGTGTATTGATCTACTACAAGTGGAATGGGTATTTCATTGCTCTCTGGTAAAAAAAATTAATTTCGTGAGCGTAAAAGTTTCTGTTTTTTCAGCAATATCAAACAACTATCGCCCAAGAAGATCCTAAAGGCTTTACTTGGCACAAACACTAATTAAAACATGAAAAAACACAATCATAACAATAGGATAATTGTGCTAACATACAAGAATAGGAAGCAAAAAGCAAAAATAAATTTTATTCATTGGGTTGCCTCCCAACAAGCGCTATACTTTTACGCCCTTAGCTAGGCATAAAGCAAGGATCTAAGTTTTGCCATCTTTGTCCAACTCTTCAATCAAACACTTAGAATCCTTCAAGGATTTAGCATAAAGGTTTTCAATAACAATACTCCTAGGAATAAATTCAAAGATTTCATTCTTGCAAAAAAGATCTCTTATCACTTCAACAAAATCCGGGTGAACACTAATCATCTTAAGATCTCCATTATTACTATTACTAGAAGTGGCACCCTTGTTCCGGGATCTTCTACTCTTTACGAGAGTTTACTCAGTAATTTTAGTGGTAACAAAAGCCGTGCTTAGATTACTAAAGATTTCTTCCAATTTATCGATCCGAGACGGACTTTCTTCTATCCTGACATGGATTAAGGTACCCCTCTCTTTTAACAACTTAAAAATATCTCCCACTTTTGACCCAAGATGCATAGAAAAATTATGCATCTTTTTATATATTATTTCCATATGATCTTTGGTGAGAATTTTCTTTTCGATAGCATCTAATATTTCCATAACGTGCTCAAGAGTCAAAATTGTTTCATTAACCATAAGAGGTGGTGAACCCACTAAATTTCCCATAGCATTAAGTGCATCAAAAGGAGGACTCGTTAAGAAATTGCCACCGGTAATCGTATCAAGGACGAATCTATACCAAGTGGTGATGCCAACATAAAAACAACGCAAAAGCACAACGGTAAATTGCTTACGGATAGATCTATTATGAGCATTGCAAATTCTATACCAAGCATCTTTAAAATTTTCTCCTCCCCTTTGTTAAAAGTTGAGGACTTCGTCCTCGGGAGTGCAAGCAATAGAAGCAGCAAACAAAGAAGCGCGCACAAACGGATCCGGCAAGAAAACGGCGAACAAGAAAGAGAGGCGAATAAAACGGTTGTGAAGTGGGGGTGAGGAAAATGAGAGGCAAATGGTAAATAATGTAAATTACGAGGAGATGAGATTTTTTATTAGGAACTTGGTTATGAAGAAGATCCTCCCCGGCAACGGCGCCAGAAATTCCTTTTGATTACTCTCTGACTATAACGCCAGAAAAGCTCCTGTCTACTAGGACAATGTCGGTATTTCCCCAAAGAGGAAGGGATGATGCAGCACAGTGGTGGTAGATATTTCCCATAGTGAATAAACCAAGGTTATCGAACCAGTAGGAGAACCAAGCAACACAATGTAAATAGCAGCTGCACACAAATAACAACACCTTCCAACCCGACGTGTTAAAGGGGTTGTCAATCTCTTTCGGGTAACGATGCCAGAAAACTATAGTAGATTGAAATAATAGATCGCAAATAAAATAAAGTGCAGCAAAGTATTTTTGTATTTATGGTTTAATATATCTGGATAAAAATGCAAAATAAAAGTAGATCACAAGCAAATATATGAGGAAGAAGACCCGGGGGCCGTAGGTTTCACTAGTGGCTTCTCTCGAGAAAGATACCAAACGGTGGGTAAACAAATTACTGTTGGGCAATTGATAGAACCTCAAATAATTATGATGATATCCAGGCAATGATCATTACATAGGCATCACATCCAATATTAGTAGATAGACTCCTTCCTACATCTACTACTATTACTCCACACATCGACCGCTATCCCGCATGCATCTAGTGTATTAAGTTCATGGAAAATGGAGTAATGCAATAAGAATGATGACATGATGTAGACAAGATCCATTTATCTACTACTATTACGAGGCTATAAGATATCATGCATATAAGAGATCAAACTCAAATAACTTTCATGGATATAAAAAGATATGACTGATCATAAACTCAAAGTTCATCAGATCCCAACAAACACAACGCAAAAAGAGTTACATCATATGGATCTCCAAGAGACCATTGTATTGAGAATCAAGAGAGAGAGAGAGATGAAGCCATCTAGCTACTAACTACGGACCCGAAGGTCTACAAAGAACTACTCACGCAACATCGAAGAGGCACCAATAGAGGTGGTGAACCCCATCCGAGATGGTGTCTAGATTGGATCTGATGGTTCTGGACTATGCGGTGGCTGGATGAATATTTTGTCGACTCCTCTAGGGTTCTGAGATTTTTGGGGTATTTATAGAGCAAAGAGGCGGTCTGGGGGCACCCGAGGTGGGCACAACCCACCAGGGCGCGCCTGGGCCTCCTGGCGCGCCCTGGTGGGTTGTCCCCTCCTCGGGACTCCCCCAGGTGCAACCAGGGCCCAACTTATTCCTTCTGGTCCATAAAAAATCTCCGTAAAGTTTCGTGGCATTTGGACTCCGTCTGATATTGATTTTCTGCGATGTAAAAAACATGGAAAAAAACAGGAACTGACACCTGGCACTATGTCAATAGGTTAGTACCAAAAAATGATATAAAATGACTATAAAATGATTATAAAACATCCAAGATTGATAATATAACAGCAAGGAACAATCAAAAATTATAAAGACGTTGGAGACGTATCATGATGGCAGCAGGATCGTGCCAGCCTTTGCGGCCGGGGCAGTTTCCCCTTTGGTGATAAGGGAGTAGTTGCGTCTGCCTGCCCCCACAGCAAGTCCCAAACCCTTCTGCTTTGGTGAAATAATACTAGGACGGCGACACGGCAGGACAGAGGTCATTGTGGAGCCCCCTGCACTTCATGGCTAACACCTTTAGCAGGCGAAGATGCCTTTTGTCAGGATAAGCACCGGCGCATGTCCCCTTTCAAATTGCCACCATGTGGTTGCCCTTTCCCGCTCATATTTTCGGGGAAGAGGTCTGAGGCACCTATAAAAGGGGTAGTGCTGCCACTGTAGAGGAGGATTGACCCCTCTCACCATTAATGACCCCCCCTAGAGCTCTCGTTCACCTTGTAGCTCCAAGAGCACTGTCCACAAGTAATTCCACCAAACAGGAGTAGAGTTTTACACAACACGGTGGCTCGAACCTGGGTAGCTTGTTGTATCTCTATCGTTCCTCATGCCTAGCTCGTAGCCTCGTGGTCGTGATCCAAGTCCCCAGAGTTTGAACCAAGGTTTTGGAGGATTTCCCATAGCTCAGAATCAATCCCCCGACATAATGACCAACAAAGTAAGCAAGTTAAAATATGTGTTGAAATTTTATAAATTTTATGGTACTTTTTCATTGTTGCCTTTGAATTTATTGTTATAATTCATTTTAGAGTTTTGTACACTCTAGACCATTGCATGGAAGTTGCAAGGAAATTGTTCATAAGAGAACACTAGTTGTTCAATGTAATGAACAAAAGGGCCATACTCCTATTATGAATAGGATGTAAGTTATGAATATTGTTGATAGAATTGAACATCCATAACATTCGCGCTAAATATTGCAATACTAAAAGAATACCCACATACGTGTGCCACTGCATTTAGTCACATTGGAGAGACCCGCATGGAGAATTCCATAGTGATGGATTTTGGAGTCGTATGATTATGAATCATCTAACACTTCCAACTTTCGTCCAATACGTGAAGTAAACTAAAATACCATTCACAATCCATAAAGAACGAGCAGCAAAAATAAAATGGAAATATGCATATTGACGCATGTAGTCAAATAAGTATTAATTGTTGCAAGTAGTGAATTTGTCTATCTTCAAGGATGACTCGAGTAGATATTTATATGTACTAATTGAGACATAAATCTTGATATTTTGAAATGTTTCAAAATATTTTCAGAATGAAGTAGAAATTGTAGTAACAAGAAAATAATGTTTCTACAATTGGATTGCATAAATAAATATTTGAGTTACAAATTTAGCGAATGCCTGATGAGTTGTGATAAATATTTTATAGCTTGCACCTCCTAGAAACACTACTAAGAGTAGAGTGTTTTGAGTAGATGTAATCCAACTATGTATGACATGGTGCGATCAAAGATGACATTAATTATTTCACCAATATACTTTTTAATGCAATGCTTTAGAAACTATGGCTTTTACACTAAAAAGAGTGCCATCAATTTTTTTTGAAATAAGTGTTACTTTCTAGGTTATCCCAAATGGTTGGGTATTCCTCTATCACTACACTGAGGCAAAGTATTTTGTCACAGAGTGTGGAAATTTTTGAAGAAAATGTTTTTTCAAAAGAGTGAGTGGGAGGACAGTGCAATTCGATGAGGTTGTAGAATCTTCGTGATCAGGTCAAGGAAAAGAAATGCTAGAAGTAGTTCTAAAATTTCTTATCGTGAATGATACAGAAGCCTCTACATAGGATATAGAGACATTGGTCGAACATGCAACTAAACTATATAGGTTGGAAAATTCATATAGACCTTGAGGGTGTGCAGACGAAATATTGTTGAAACAAACAATGAACCTATGATACATAGAGAAGCGCTGATGGGCCCTAACTTTAGTATTGGCTATACTCCAAAATAACCTGAGATAGTATCCATACACACAATCCAAGTTTAGAACTTGATAAACCCTCTGAAAGACTTAAAGTATGTGTAGTGATGGATGTATAGATTGACAAAAATAAAAATGTTTTATAATGCTTGACTTGTTGCAAATAGTTTATGAAAAGATCAAGGAGTTGATTATGATGAGAATTTCTCATCATAATAATACTTAAAGTCACTACAGATTGAACTAGCAATTACTAAATATTTCAGTTATGAGATATAACAAACAGATATCAAAATGATTCCCATGAGATGGAAATAGAACCAAGGTTGTATATTTGATGCGGTCCAAGGTAATTTTCTTGATCCAGAGGATGCTAGTAAGTTTGCAAACTTCAAGAGATCCAATAATGATCTAAAGTAAGCATAGTGCAATTAGAATCTTTGATTTTATGAATTGATCAAATAATATGATTTCATCGATAGAAACAAAGATGCTTGTATTTACAAGAAAGTAAGTTGGAGGATGATAATATTTCTAAACATGTGTGTGCATGACACATTGTCGATTGGAAATTATATTTCTTGACATGAAATAAGACTCTACTGAAAATAATTTTTCAGTAAAGTACTTAGGTAATATAGTCCTTGTATTAGATATAATAATCTATGGAGATAGTAGTGTCTAACCGGGCTTATCCAAAATACACATTGATAAAGTACTAAAGCAGTTTAGTATGAAAAACATCAATAAAGAGTTTTCTTGTCAAATTCACATGGAAGGAGTTCTTAGCAAGAATCAGTATCTTGAAATACTGATGAGTGAAATACATGATTTCAAACACACTTGTGTTAATTCCATGGTATGTAAATAACCAAATATGTCCACTACTCCAAGTAAGTTGTGATTAAAGTTACTATAATGGTCAAATTGGTGATCATATGAAAAAAGTGAAAATCTCATTGAGTACTAACGACATGTTTCTCACATACGAAGAAAATGAAAAGATTTTTGTAGGAGTTACATCAATACATGCTTGATGTAAGTGGTACATCAACGAAAATCTTCAACCGGTGCTCCAAGTGAATTTTGATTTAAATTAAATGATTTACGATGGCACAGTAAGTTGGAATTGGTCCAAGAAAGTTATTTTGGTGAATTCTATAACATAAGATTGAGTATATTGTCGCTTTAGAATCAAGTTTAATTTATGAACTAGGTATGGTTCTAGATGATTGTACAAATGGAACATTGTTCTCAAATAGTGGTTCTATTGCTCAATCTAAGGAATCAAAGGTCTTGCTAGTGATTCAATATATACTAAGCTTGTTTCACACAGATTGTGAATTATGTGAAAGCATGACGGATGCATTGAAATGCAAATTATACACATGGATCTGAAGTTGTCAGATTCAATAGGACAAAGTACATACTAGAAGCAAAGCATGGACTGACACCAGATTTGGTGTAAAAGTCAAAAGTGCTAACTATATTATTGACACTAGTGCAAGTGGGAGACTGTTGGAAATATTCCCTAGAGGCAATAATATTTGTATTATTATAATTCCATATTCACAATTAGGAGTTTATATTTCATGTTATAACTGCTATGATCCTGAAATATGTGATTCGATGGAAAACTCATATGCACGTGTGAAATGAAAAACAGTAAAACAAAAGGTTCCTAGTCTCGCCTCTAAGACTAGCTCAAGTGTTGTTGGTGATCATGTTTTCCGGATCTTAGGATATCATTAAGTGTAACGATGATCCTAAAAGAACATTGAGATTATGACGTTAGAAGAACGTTCATATTGAATCGACCCAATCTTGTTTGTTATGAATTGAGTTAATATCATCTGCATTCAATTGTAATAACACGGAGTGTTAACTTGTGGAATTGCTCCTTATACCATGATATTATCGTGGTCACTTCTTACCATACGGTGGGCTTTGGGGTTGCTCAAATGTCACCTGTAACACGGTGAGCATGCCGACAACTTACAGGTTCATCGGAAAGTTTGACAAGTGGCCAGATAGCTCGACTGTGGGATTTGCTCTACCAATGATGGAGAGATATTCTTAGGGACCTCTCTATGTGACAACATCAATCATCATCTAGCCAAATACGCGTGACTTCGTCACGGGGATGCTGGAACACAATAACGAGAAAGAACAACAAAACCGGTAACGAGGATTTCAGTATAACAAGCATGGTGATGACTCGGGATGATACCCATGCATCCCAGGTTTTGTGAAGTGTCACAAAGCAAAGGGAACATCACATGATAACCAAAGTTTCACTTGGATATCATTTGTGTGCTCATAGGAACCGATACGGACGTCCATAGTCCCGTTGTCGGTCATTAAACGAACGGTTTCGTTCATGTCTATGAGTTACCGAACCTACGGGGTCACAAGCTTAAGAAAATCATGATATGCTAAGTGTTAGTAGGACAGGAGTCATGAGAATATATTGGTGGAATTATTTCATGAATATTCAAAATAGTTCCGAGAGGATCCAGAAGCGTTTCGGGGTCATCGAAAAGGTTTCGGAAAGTATCGAGTAATACTAGGTATTACCGATAAATTATATATATGTGTAAAATGTTTCCAGAGATGTTAAATAAAATATATAATGTTCTATAGGTATTTAGAACATTTTATATTTAATTTAAATATCAACGGGCCTAAAAGGCCAAGAGGTGGAAGGCAACTTGGGCCACAAGGGCTCGAGTAGGAAGGCGCCCCCCTTTCCTTGTGGGGGTGTGAACTGAACAATGGGAGGGAGTCCTACTTCCTTCCCATGGCCAGCGCCCCAAGGAGGGACTTTCCCCATTAATGGCTGCCCTCTCCTCCTCCAACAACCTATATATACTAGGGGGGTTTTCTCTATTGTTTCATACAACTTTTGGGGCCTCATCTAGTTCTTCTAGTTCCAGTGCTAGTCGGTCCTAGTTGACTAATTAGAGCTAGACCAATCCTCTTGTCCTCATAATTAGAAGCCCATTGTGGTTCTAATCTCCTCCCTCTAATTCTCCGGAGACGATTGGCTCTAAACAGCGAAGCGCTGCCGGATCATGAAGGTTGCATGCTTGCAACCAAGTAGAGAGGTTGTGCTTTTGGTATTTGGTTCGAGGGACTGTTCGTTGGTGGTACGAGGGATCACTCGTCGAAGGTTCGAGGGACTCCAAGTATGATCTATGTTGACATGTTCTTCTCCCTCTGCAACTTGGTGACAGTAATGATTGTGATCCCAACCCGTTATGCATCTTCATATTGATCTTGGGTGATCGTAGGTGAGATTTTTTTTGTTTTCTACTACATTTCCCAACATATCATACTTTCCATCCAAGGCTCTAAGGATCTTACCGATGATGAATTTGTTAATCATCTCTTCACTTCCTAAGCTGGCAATCTCATTTGTGATGAGAGCGAGCCTAGAGTACATTCCCGCGACTCCTTCACCATCCTTCATCTTGAACTTGCCAATTTGACTTTGGAGCACATCCAACTTGGATTCCTTGATGGACTAGGTACCTTCATGCATATCAACCAAAGTATCCCAAATTTTCTTTGCATTCTCAATGTGGCTAATCTTGTTGAACTCCTTGGGGCACAAACCGTTGAAGAGAATTTCGCAAGCATGAGCATTGTATTGCAACATCTTCAATTCTTCTCTGGTTGCTTCATGTTTTGGATCCTTTCCATCCTCAAATAATTCACCTTGCAAGTCAACACAAACAATAGCCCAAATGGCTGGATTATGACCAAGAATATGCATTTTCATTTTATGCTTCCAACTAGCAAAGTTTGTACCATCAAAATATGGACATATACAGTGGTAATTTCCCTCACTAGATGCCATGCTCTCCTAGGTGGTTAAACCAATGCAATGGAGATCAAAGCTCTGATACAACTTGTAGGAGCATAAGTAGGTCTAGAGGGGGATGATTGGACTACTTGACCAAATAAAACCTGGAATTTTCCCTATTTTACTTCTTGGCTAGTTTTAGCGATTATTACAAGTCAAGCAACACCCTACACATGCAAGTCTAGATAGTAGTGCCGGCCTTATGGGATCGGGGGTACCCAGACCTACCTGCCTGCGGCCTAGCATGCTACCTCATTGATGGCCTGGTGCAGCCCAACGGGAAGGCCTCTAGGACAAGACCCTAGCAGGGCCCCTGGCCTCGTGAGGCGGACGACGCCAAGACCTACCGAAGGGCAGCTCCCTGAGCCTGCCTCCCGAGGAGCGGAGATTTCTATGCAGGTACCCAGCCTCATGAGGCTCTCGATTATGTAAGCCATGACGACCAAGGCCAGGTGGGTGCCAGCGGGTGCAGAGGAGGATAGTTTCCTCTTTAATGCTAAGGAGGCAAGGACGTACATGGGTTCCCAAGGAATCCCCCAAAGGTTTCCATTCCAGTGCAACAAGACCAATACCATGAGCTCGACAGGATGGATGTCATCACTGAGCCCACCTCTGCATCACGACCAGAAGCTTTGCAGGCCAAGGTCACCTTTCATCAGGATTAGATGTACTCCTTGTTCCCTTTCAAATTGGATGTGTAGGATCCTTTCCTGCCAAAGTTAGGAGGGAAGAGGACCAAGGCCACTATAAATATAGGTTAGTCTGCACCACAGAGAGGGACCGGATCCATTACACCCTCACTACCCTAGCCCTTGCAAGGCTTCTCATCCACTCTACTAATTGATCCTCAACCTCCTCGTGAGGTCAATCCACCACAAAGCAGGAGTAGGGTTTTACACTGCAAGGTGGCCTGAACCTGGGTAAATTGTTGTGTCCATCTTCTTCTCCGCTCGCGCGAACTCGACGAGGCTAGGCCGTGGGGTGGTGAGCTTGAGGCTTGATCTGGTTGGGATCTTCGCACACGCCCTGGAGTTCGAACCTTGTTGGGTCTGCGGAGCCTCGATTTTGACATTTTGCGCGCCAGGTAGGGGCATGTAGAAATCCTCCTTCCAGTCTCGCTACATCTCTGCTCCGTCGCTTCCATGGCTGACGCACAACAAGTCCGCGCCGAGCATTGGGCCGCTCGCATCGCCCAGACAGCGCCTGTAGGTCATGGCGTCACGCGCCGCTCTACCTCTCCTGAAGTTAACATGGCCACTGACCCTGCTACTCACGAGCAGCAGGATTTGTCGCGGTCACCCTCCGTGCAGCTTGATGGCTGCACCGCCACTCCGTCTCTCACTCCCGCCACGACGTCGTCCTCCCATGTTCACTGAGGGCCGGTGAATGCGCAGGTGCGCTGCTCATGGTGCGCGAGCTGCTGCGCTACCGCCTCGCCGACGAGGGCTACAACGCCTAGCTCGGTCGCATCACTAAGCTCGTCAATGCCGTCGGCGAGGCCCCGGCACCATCCCACTCACTCCGTCCCCTGCTGTCCCGGGCGGGCAACGTGGCCCATGGCGCGCCTCCTCCTCCTCTGCACGGAGCCGACCCTGAGCCTAGGCGCGACACGCCCCTGCGCGACCCACTGCATGGAGCGTCGGCGCCGGCACGGGACGAGGCAAGCTGCCAGGTGGTGTAGAGGCCACAAGGTGATACTCGGGCGCTCCCCACACCACCGCGCCGGCATCAGGACCACGCGTCGCCGGGGACCGTGGTGCACAAATGTCAAGGTAGAGCTTCCCTCGTGCGTATTGCACCTGTGAGTGCAGCGGGCTATCGGGCCTTCACCCTGGAGCTGTGCCACGTCGTGTGGCCCGGCAAGTTCAAGCTAAACATGCCTCCATGCGACAAAGGCACCCCAACCCTACGGAGTTCCTCCAGCTCTACTCGCTAAGCATCGAGGCGGCGAACGGTGATGACAAGGTCATGGCAAACTGGTTCCCCATGGCCCTCAAGGACGACGTGCGCTACTGGCTCATGCACCTCTCGGAGGGGTCAATCTCCTCTTGGGATGAACTTCGTGAGCGCTTCATCGCCAACTTCCAGGGTGTCGTGGGGTTGTCACGGCAAATGTCCTAGAGAAAGGTTACAGAGTCCCAACACCGGCTCATAGATGTGTCCGGTTTGGTTTCTACTTATTCCTAACTTACAATACAACTTACATATTGACGCCGGTTTACGGCTACAGGCTCTCAACCGATTATGGGTCTTGAGCCCTCATCTACCTTCATGGGCTTTAACATGCTTAACTACTGATGAAGTTAATCCGACCCAGATAGGCCGGTTTACGCCCAGTAGTAATATCCCCAACATTAGGCCCCAGATTGATTTGAACAGGTTCATGTCAATCCTTAGAAAAAACTTCATCTTCAACATCTTCTTGTAGTTTGGTGAACCGCCGTGATGTCATCTTCTCTGATTGCTGTAAATCGGCATGACGTCATCTATCATAAAGAAACTATCCGTGATACCTTCTTGTTTAATAGATCTGCGATAATCGAGGCGACAGCTCTGTTTCCAAACTTGCAGCTCCTTGATTTTCGCGCCTGACCCATGTCCCTTGCTTTATAAATAGGACCGAAGGGTCATTTCTTTCTCCCCTTTGTGCCCTTCTGCTTCGTCTTCCTCGCGTCGCCCAGTCTTCGGAGCTCCGCCGCCGTCGTCGACCTCTGCACCAACTTTGGCCGCTGCATCACCCTGAGCGTACCAGCGCACCGCGGCGACCTTCCGCTTCTTCCTCAGCTCCGGTAAGTCTTCTATCCCTTTCATCATAGATCTGTTCTAGGGTTTCCATGTTCTCGACTGTTCATGGCTTGCTTCTTGTTCATATGATAGATCCTTAGACGAGTCTGTGAATCTTCGCTGTGTAGCAGTAGTTTTTATCCTCCATTTTCACTTTCGCATATTAAGACCATAGATCTTATCCATACCTTCGCTTATTGATTCGGCACTGCTCCTTTAGGTCCTTGAATATTTATCTCCTTTATAAACATGTTCCAGATCCAAAGCTGTAGTATAATCTTGTGAAATCTGTTTTTGTGTACATGCTCATCTGCAGTCTTGACTGTTCAATGCTTAGATCAGGCGGTTTAACTTTGTAGAAAATTTTTACAAACCGGTATACACCATTAGTCCCCTTGTTGAACCACCAGATGTTGGTTGCTTCATAAACTCCGGTTCAGATAGTTTTGTCTCCGGTTTAACAGTGCCCATACCAACGTACCTTGATCAAATGCATTTTTGAACTGGGATCTTCTACCTTGTAGATTCCATCATGGCCAAGCAAGTATATGAGTGCAATTGGGTCCCTTCTCGCGTTACAGAGGATCAACTGGATGATTTAGTCCTCATTGGCGCCTTGGGCAGCAAAGACACCATCCATTGGAGGGCTCCTGGCAAAGAATGCCCCCCCACACCTCGAGAAGGAGAGGTTGTTGTTTTCTAAGATCACTTAGCCCGGGGCTTTAAACCGCCCGGTTCTAAATTTTACCGAGATGTTTTAGCCGATTTCCAACTCCATCCGCAAGACACTGGCCCCAACTCTGTTACAAATATGTGCCACTTCCAAGTGCTCTGTGAGGTGTTCTTTCAAGAGGAGCCCAAGTGGAATTATTCAGAGATCTTTTCCATCTAAACCGCCGTACTGAGTTTACTGATGGCTCCAATACGGATTTGGGTGGCATGGCGATTCAAAAAAGGAAAGAGGTCACATACCCTCACGCCAAGCTGCACAGTCACCCCAAGGAGTGGAATCAGACATGGTTCTACTGCAAAGACACCTCCCCTGCTGGTGAGAATCCCTTGCCTGGCTTTCGTCCGGAGCGGCTCAGCAATACACACCCTTTTCCTCAAAGATTGTCTGCCCAGGAGAGAAGCAAATATGCTCCCCAGCTGTCAAAGCTCAAAGCCTTTATGGCCAACGGTCTAACAGGGGTTGATCTCGCTCGCTGTTGGATATCATGGAGCATACTGCCCCTTAGTCAGCGCTCCGGTTTGATGTGCGAGTATACTGATAGTGTTGATGACCCACTGCGACATTCAAAACTCCAGCTCTCCGGTGACGAAATCACAGAGGCTGTGCGTAAGATACTGAATGAACCGGAACACGTCTGCGCTAGAACCGGCCTGCTTTCCTTCTGTGCCACCAACAAACCGCCAGCTGTAAGACTTTGATTTTTCTCTTTGCTGAATATGTTATTGATATGTCTGGTCATTGTTTTTAATATCAGTGTCTGCATACTCAGGGCGATGATCCGTTTTGGAGCAAAAAGCTGCCGCAGGAGAAACCAGAGAAAACAGATAAACCGGAAAGAGCAACCCGACAAAAAACTAAAGCTGTGAAGAAGACTGCCCACCGGAAAAGAACCACTGCATCTTCTAATCCGGCCCCTGATGACGAGGCGGATAATCCGGACTTTGAGGTAGAGCTTGACTCACTTGGTTTATTTTTCATGCGTCTTATTGATGATGATATTTGTCAGGATGATGCCGAAGCCAGCCACGCAGATGTTGCAGAGGTAATTATTCTCTCTTCCGATTCAGAAACTTTGCCTTCACAAAAAATCCGTCAGGCAAACCGGAAAATTAAATTTTCTCATCCTCTTGCTTATTTGGATCCTAAACTTCTTATAAAGACTCAGCAACACGAAGCTCGCCGCACCACCCGGCACAGCGGCCAGGTAGTTACCTCCGCCGGTTTACCCAACAGTCCGGTTCGGAAACGTCATTCCGAGGTCTCTAATTCGCTTGTCAGTGCTTGTCCTAAAGTGGGCTGCTTTCGTCAACCTCTTAATCCGTCTGACTCCGATTACTAGGTTATTTCCCACTCATCTTCTGGCGAGTCATCGGCTACTCAGCTCCCACCGCTCAAAACAGTGCTTGGGTAAGCTATATTTATTGTGATGTTTGCAGTACATTGCCTTAGAACATATGCTGTATTTAACTTTGTTATTCTTTTCAAGGCCAAACCTAGGCCGAGCAAGAAGGCCCGCCTGGATAAAGCGGCCGAAGAAGATGTCATTCTTGAACCAGGCACGACACCCAATCTTGAAGCGGCTATTCCTGAGGATATTCCCAACAATCCACCGCAGCCAGATGATGATCTTACTGCTGAAGAAAGACCTACTGACACCTCAGGTCCTATCCATCAGCCCACAGGTTCCCTCCGGTTTGAAAGCTCCACCGGTCCAGCAAAACCTACTGACAAGCTAACAGCTCCAGTGCAAACTGGCGGTACCAATGATGATGAAGTTGTCATTACTGGCACTGGCCATACTGAGCCAAGCAATCCTATCACTTTATCCAAACATTCTGCCAAGGAAGAATTTGCTGCTTTTGGCAAAGGCAAGTGGAACGCTGATCTGACGGCTTACGCTGCTCTGAACACCCAAGGTATCCATTCCGGCTATCTGAACCGGCTATATACCAGCCGTGACTACGAAGCCGGTCTGGTTAATATGATGAAAGATAAATATGAGGTAACTTCCATATGCTCCTTCCTGCTTGTATGCTTCCATTCTTGCTGACTCTCCTAGACCCCAAGGGCCGATTTGAAATATTCTTTCAAACCGGGACTTAATAATATGAATCTTGATGCTTTGAAATTTGCTGATGTAGTCCCCAAGGGCCGGTTCAACTTAGCGTAGCTAAATTGGTACTTTAAGTAATTGAAACTGCCGCATCAGAATACATATGATCAAATAGCCATTAGCCCCCAAGTGCCAAGTTGAATACTTGTATTGAGCTTGGGACTTTGTAAACAATTGAAAGATGAAGATCGAATATGCATTAACCCCCAAGTGCCAAGCGCATAACTTGTTATGTGGTTGGCACTTGAATCCTTCTACCGATTTGTTGAAACATATATCTGTATGCCTGCAGGCGGAGCTGAAGGCGAAAGAAAACCAAGTCATCGATCTTCAAGAAAACCTGAAGACCCAACAGGCTGAAACCTCCAAAGCAAAAGAGGAATTGGCCAGTGCTTTAAGCGCCATGGAACAACTTAAGGAGAACTTCAAGAAGAAACGGGCGGATTGGGCCACTGAAAAATCTACTTTGATCAAACGAGCAGAGGATGCTGAGGCTGCACTAAAACCAGTGACGGATGAACTGACCAGCATAAAGCGGCATGTTCATGCCATGACTACTTCTATCTTTGGTAAGCCAATTTGCCTTCTAAATTGGCTCTGCCTTCCTACAGAGTCGCCGGTTTACTAACCCTTTATGGTATTTCAGGGACACGCATTGGTCACTTGGGGTCAGATGTGCGGAAGAAATTGACAGCCGCCTATACATTGGTTGAACAATTGTATACTGGTGCCCAGCGGATCATCTGTACCGTGTCTCATAATAAACCGGCACCCACTTTGATTCAAGATACATTGATGAAACTGTCAGTGCTTCCTGCCCGGGTTGCAGAGCTGAAGAAATCTGCTGCTCGAACCGGTGCAATCAATGCCTTAATCCGGGCAAAAGCCTGGGTGCCGGATTTTGATCCTATTGAAGCGGCTCAGGATTATCCCAGCTTGAAAGAAGATGGGTCAGAATTTGGTGAAGCGGATTTGCAAGCCATAAACCGGGAGGTACGTCCGCTAGCTTGTCAACTGGCTGAAGAAGCAGACTTGTCTCATTATCAAGCCCAATATGACAGTCATAACAAGCGAATAGCTGCACCAATCCATGAATCGGAAAATCTGATCCCTCCAATCCGTAAGCATACTTACGCTCCTGATATTGACCCGTCATTGCTAATCCATGACGAAGTTGTTTTCCAAGCATTAATGGGAATCGACTGGACAACTGTGGATTTGCATCCACTGGGTAGAGAAACGGAAGCTGAAGCGGCACAGGATGATCCACAACCATCAGGCCAGGCTGGTGGCCAAGCTTAAACCGGAAGCCGGTTTAAAGACTGCCTCTCCTTCGTGAAAAACAATTATGTTATTATGGGCACCATGTTGCCTTGTAATAGGCTAGCTGATACCTTTGATGTTGATATGCCTTCGTGCATAACTTGTTCTTCCTGTGGTAATGAACATTCCAAAACACTTTCTGAAATAAGAAATTCGTCAAGTGCCACCGCAGTTGTACCGTCAGGCGGAGTATGATGTCTATATATATAAAATCAAAACATCCAAAACAAAATTTTAAGTATATGATCAAATTTTTGAGATACATAATACCTGCCATCGTTGAGTGTGAAGTTGGCTTGGCCAACCTTGAAGCGGAGTTTTGCAAACTCGCACTGTTGGAGGAAATAACAACTCATGTATATATATATGACACTGGTTACCATGTAAACCGTGACGGGTTATAATAAACACCGTGTTACTCCATAAGAGGATGCTAACAACAAGGATCAAACCGGACAAATAGTCTCTGGATTGACGTGAACTGTGTTCCGTCAATTGATTGGTTAAAAAACTTTGTCGGTTCAAAACACAATGAAAAGCAACCCCCCTTCAAAGAAAAGTATGAAACAAAAACAACGACAAAAACGTTTGCCAAAAAATATTTATTTAAGCTGATCAAATAGTGTTACCATGGCCAAACACGACCAAGCTCCCGTTAGGTGTAACTATGGTTCTAGTTAGCCAGGTCCCCAAGTGATTCTTGTGGCATTTATGCCGACCAAATGGCATGGTCATGGTTCGGGTTCGACCAAGCCCCCAAGTGATTCTGTGGCCTTAGGCCGATCAAGAGGCATGACTGGTTCAGACATGACCAAGTCCCCAAGTGATCTGGTGGCTTTCGCCTATCAAGAGGCATGGTATTGGTTCGGACACGACCAATCCTCCAAGTGATATAACATGATGCTTTTAGCAAAGCGAACTCAAGGGGTAAACCGGAGGCCGCTTTAGAGCAACTCCGTGTAACCTCACATGATGTAAAAGAACAGATACCCCGCTATAGCTGAGGTTCCGGTTCATTATATTTAATCATAATATATACATTGTATGTACATAAGTATAGCCAATGGCTCAGGTATAGTAAGGCCGAAGATGAGCTATGCTCTCGAATGTACGTGAGTCCTTATGCTCTTGAATATCGATCAGATAGTACGACCCGTTGTGCAGATTCTTGCTGACCACGAAAGGCCCCTCCCAAGGTGGGGATAGCTTATGCATATCAGTCTGATCTTGGATGAGCCGAAGCACCAAATCTCCTTCCTGAAAGGCTCTGGTTCTAACTCGGCGGCTGTGATAACGACGAAAATCCTGCTGGTAAATCGCCGATCGGGCGGCTGCGATGTCACGCTCTTCATCCAGCCGGTCCAAAGCATCTTGTCGTGCTGTCTCGTTGTCCGCTTAAACATAAGCCGTGACACGAGGTGAATCATGACGGATATCACTGGGGAGAACCGCCTCCGCTCCATAAACCATGAAGAACGGTGTGTATCCTGTTGATCTGTTGGGTGTTGTATTGATGCTCCATAACACAGATGGTAATTCTTCTACCCAACAACCCGGCGTTCTCTACAAAGGAACCATGAGCCGGGGCTTGATGCCTCTCAAGATCTCTTGATTAGCTCTTTTTGCTTGACCATTGGACTGTGGATGTGCCACTGATCAAACATCGAGCCGGATGTGCTCCCGTTCGCAGAACTCCTTCATAGCACCTTTGGACAAATTGGTACCATTATCTGTGATAATACTGTGCGGAAAGCCAAACTAGAAAATCACCTTTTTGATGAACTGAACCGCCGTGGCCGCATCACACTTGCTAACAGGTTCTGCCTCCACCCACTTTGTAAACTTGTCAACCGCCACTAGGAGGTGGGTCTTCTTATCTTTGGACCTTTTGAAAGGCCCAACCATATCCAGCCCCCAAGTCGCAAACGGCCAAGTAATTGGAATCATTCTCAGTTCTTGAGCCGGTACATGAGTACGTCTTGAAAACCTTTGGCAACCATCACATCGTCTAACCAGATTCTTCGCATCAGCATGAGCAGTTAACCAATAGAAACCATGGCGAAATGCTTTAGCCACCAGAGACTTTGAACCGGCGTGGTGACCACAATCTCCTTCGTGGATCTCACGCAAAATTTCACGGCCTTTTTCAGGAGACACGCAACGTTGAAAAGCTCCTGATACACTGCAATGATGCAACTCACCGTTGATGACAGCCATGGACTTGGATCGCCGGATTATCTGCCGGGCCAGAATCTCATCTTCTGGCAACTCGCCCCGGTTCTTGTACGCCAGGTAAGGAAGCGTCCAATCCGGAATAACATGAAGAACTGCCACCAATTGAGCCTCCGGATCAGGAATAGCCAAATCCTCTTCACCAGGGATCTTCACCTACGGGTTGTGCAGCACATCCAGAAAAACATTGGGCGGGACCAGTTTGCGCTGAGAGCCCAGCCGGCTTAAAGCGTCCGCCGCTTCATTTTTCCGCCGGTCTATG
The DNA here is from genome assembly GCF_018294505.1 of Triticum aestivum. Taxonomy (NCBI): domain Eukaryota; kingdom Viridiplantae; phylum Streptophyta; class Magnoliopsida; order Poales; family Poaceae; genus Triticum; species Triticum aestivum. Next base: position 131,232,165 of record NC_057806.1, read on the forward strand.
TGGTCCACCTGATAGCCTTTGAAATAACCTGCAACAAAATCCACCTCACGGTGATATGCTGCCATGAGTGGGTCCTTGGAGTCCCAAGTGCCAGACACTTGCTGAGCCACAAGGTCCGAGTCACCGAAGCACTTAACTCGACTTAGATTCATCTCCTTAGCCATCCGGAGACCATGGAGCAAGGCTTCATACTCAGCTTCATTGTTAGTACAAGGGAACATTAAACGGAGAACATAACAAAACTTATCACCTCGTGGGGAAGTTAATACGACTCCAGCCCCCGAGCCTTCCAACTGCCTAGATCCGTCAAAATGGATGGTCCAATACGTATGATCCGGCTTTTCTTCAGGTGCTTGCATTTCTGTCCAATCATTAATGAAATCAACAAGTGCTTGAGACTTAACCGCTGTCTGAGGAACATACTTCAAACCATACGGCCCCAGCTCTATGGCCCACTTTGCAATCCGGCCAGTTGCTTCCCGGTTCTGGATGATATCTCCCAAAGGAGCAGAACTGACTACCGTAATTGAGTGCCCTTGGAAATACTGTTTAAGCTTCCGGCTTGCCATAAAAACTCCATACACCAGCTTCTGCCAATGCGGATACCTTTGTTTGGACTCAATGAGCACCTGGCTGATATAATAGACCGGACGTTGAACCGGATGCTCCTTACCTGCCTCCTTTCGCTCCACCACAATAGCTACGCTGACCACCCGAACATTAGCAGCAACATATAGCAGTAACGGCTCCTTGTCAACGGGAGCGGCGAGCACAAGCGGATTGGCCAATTGCCGCTTTAAGTCTTCAAATGCTTCATCAGCAGCAGAACTCCAGATAAACTGATCCGTCTTTTTCAACATCTGATACAAAGGGATTGCCTTCTCACCCAGGCGACTGATAAACCAGTTTAGCGCAGCAATCCGGCCTACCAGGCATTGAACATCGTTGATACACTTTGGTTTAGCCAGGGAGGTGATAGCCGTGATCTTCTCTGGATTAGCCTCAATTCCCCTATTGGACACTAGAAAACCCAATAGCTTGCCCGCCGGTACACCAAAGACACACTTGTCCGGATTAAGAATCATCTTGTATGTTCTCAGGTTATCAAAGGTTTCTCTCAAATCATCAACCAGAGTCTCCTTCTCCCTGGATTTAACCACGATACCATCCACTTAAGCATGTACATTACGGCCAATCTGCTTGTGAAGACAATTTTGTACACACCATTGGTAATTTTCCTGGGCACTCTTGAGCCCAAAGGGCATAGACACATAGCAGAAGGCTCCAAAGGGAGTGATGAATGTCGTCTTCTCCTAGTCCTTAACTGCCATTTTGATCTGATGATAGCCAGAATATGCATCCAAAAAACTTAAACGCTCACAACCCGCCGTGGCATCAATGATTTGATCAATACGGGGGAGGGCAAAAGGATCTGCTGGAGAAGCCTTATTAAGATCTGTGTAATCCACACACATGCGCCAGGTGCCGTTTTTCTTAAGGACTAGCACCGGATTAGCAAGCCACTTAGGGTGAAAAACTTCAACAATAAAACCAGCTGCTAAGAGCCTGGCTACCTCTTCTCCAATTGCCTTGCATCTTTCTTCGTTAAACCGGCGGAGGAACTGTTTCACCGGTTTGTATTTAGGATCCACATTAAGGGTGTGCTCAGCGAGTTGCCTCGGTACACCAGGCATGTCAGAGGGCTTCCATGCAAAAACGTCCCGATTCTCACAGATGAACTCGATGACAGCGCTTTCCTATTTCGGATCCAAGTTGGCACTGATGCTGAACTGCTTGGACGAATCGCCAGGTACGAAGTCAACAAGCTTAGTTTCTGCTGCCGATTTGAACTTCAGGGCCGGATCATGCTCCGTAGTTGGCTTCTTCAACAGAGTCATGTCCGCCGGATCAACATTGTCTTTATAGTACTTCAACTCCTCGGTGGCACAAACCGACTCTGCATAAGCCGCATCTCCTTCCTCGCATTCCAAAGCGATTTTGCGGCTTCCATGAACCGTTATTGTCCCCTTGTGACCCGGCATCTTGAGCTGCAAATACACATAACAGGGCCGAGCCATAAACTTGGCGTATGCCGATCGCCCAAACAGGGCATGGTATGGACTTTGGATTTTCACTACTTCAAGCGTCAATGTCTCCGACCTAGAATCATGATCATCCCCAAAGGCCACTTCGAGAGCTATCTTACCAACGGGATATGCTGATCTGCCAAGCACTACACCGTGGAATACTGTATTAGACGGTTTCAGATTCTTATCTGTTAGTCCCATACGACAGAAGGTCTCATAGTACAGCATGTTAATACTGCTCCCTCCATCCATGAGCACCTTGGTGAACTTATAACCTCCCACCTGAGGCGCCACCACCAGAGCCAACTGACCCGGATTATCGACCTGGGGTGGGTGATCCTCTCTGCTCCATATGATTGGCTGTTCAGACCAACGTAGATAACAGGGTATGGCCGGTTCAACACAGTTGACTGCCCGCCTCTGAACCTTCCGGTCTCGCTTGTCCAAGCTAGTGGTAAAGACATGGTACTGCCCACTACTCAAATGCTTTGGGTTGCTTTGGTAACCTGACTGTTGCTGCTGTTGGTTGTAACTACCCTGGTTGTTCTTACTATTCTGACCATTATGTCCGCCTGGATTATCATTAAATCCTGAACCGGAACTTCCTCCACCGTAACCCGGCCCGGACCCTGAGCCACCACCAGATCCGTGATCATACCAGAAATTATTAGAATTCTTGAACTCCTGCATAATAAAACAATCCTTCCAAAGGTGGTTTGCTGGCTCCTCCTTCATCCCATGTGTTGGGCAGGGCTGGCTTAGCAGATAGTTCAGGCGGTTTGGGTTAGGGTTGGGTGCTCCACTATGATTTTTCGGCCTACCCTTGCATCGCTGGCCATTGTCCTGTGTGTTGGTATTAGCCACAAAATCCATGTTACCATCCGCTTTACGCTTGCCTCCTCCGCCATTGCCTACCCAGTGATTCTGCTGACCTTTGGAGCTGTTGTTCTTCTTCCCCTTCCCTGTCTTGTCATCATCAGATTCGGGATCCTTGGTACTATCAGAATCAGCATAATTTACCAAAGCGGCCATGAGGGTCCCCATGTTGGTGCAATGACGCTTCATCCGTCCCAATTTCAACTTCAGGGGCCCAAACCGGCAGTTGCCTTCTAGGGTTAATACTGCAGTGTCAGCGTTGATGCGATCTGAGGAGTGCAACACTTGTGAAACCCGACGCACCCAATGAGTCGTTGATTCTCCTTCCTCCTGGACGCATGCAGCTAAGTCCACTATCGACATAGGCTGTTTACAGGTATCCTTGAAATTTTTGATAAACCGGGCTCGTAATTGGGCCCATGAACTAATAGAATTAGCTGGCAAGCTTTTTAACCAAGTACGGGCCGTTCCTTCAAGCATCATGGTGAAGTATTTCGCACACACCGTGTCATCCACATCAAGCATCTCCATGGCCATCTCATAGCTCTCTACCCATGTCTCTGGAGGTTGATCCGCCGTATAATTTGGTACCTTGCGTGGGCCTTTGAAATCCTTGGGCAGGCGCACGTTGCGCAGAGCGGGGATAAGGCAAGGCACCCCCAAAGAACTAGAAGTAACACCAGGTTCGATCGAGATGGTTGGACGAACCGGCGTGAGCTGCCGAACCTGATGCTGTGCGGCTAACTCGGCCTCCCTGCGCGCTCAGGCCCGGTTCACCACTTCCTGAGCGTCATCAGCACCACCCGTCGGGTTGTTGCCACGGGGTGCTCCACGTCGTTCATTACTCGACACTGCTGGTTCATCCATATGTCTGCTATAGCTCCGGCTTGGACGGGGGGTCGAGTGGATCCGGTCGCGGCTGTACGAGTACGCCTCCTGTTGGGCCAAAGCTGTCCTCAGAAGTTCCTTGACCCGTCACGTCTCTACTGCCTGCGGCGAGTCACCTTCAACTAGAATGGCCTCCAGTCGTGCAGCAGCGGCAACAAGATTGTCATTGGGTTGGAGTAGTGACCCGGAGGTGTTAAAGCATCCTGAGGTATAACGGTGTTTTGACGAGGCGGGTCCATCTGACGGGGCTGAACCGGTGCATCGGTCCCAGGGGCTTCTGCCCGGTTCCCCTCCAGCGGATTGCTGGCTCTTGGTCCTGGAGTGTTGAAAAGGTCTCTGGCCTCGAAAACCGGAGGTAAGCGGGACCGGTGCTTCCTCCTCATGACTTCATGCGACGCGCTCTGGTCCAACATAAGCCTGTAGGCCTGTGCGTCTAAAGCGGCCCGCTCTGCGGCCATCCTGGTGTCCTCAGCCGCCAGATCCGTTTTGGCCTGGGTGATTTGTTCCTTTACCTTTGCAATCTCCGTGTTGTGAGCGTCCTGATCTGGCGGATTAACTTCTGCCATAAGCACAGCCAATGCATCAAATAGTTCTGATAGAACCTGAGCCGGCGGGCGCACAGGGCCTCCTACCCCGGCAGCCGTTGCCGCTGCTGAACCGGAGATCATTGCCGCGGCTGTCGAAGAGTGAAGCACTGCTTGTGTTCCGGTCATGAATATTCCAACCCGGTTAGGCAGATCAGAGGGGTCCGGAATACTGTCGCCATCGGAACAGCTCTCAATCCGGCCATCTTGTAGCTGATAAAGAGATTCGGTTTCTCCGGTCAAAGATTCGTCACCAGAACGAACGGCAGTCGCCCCGCGAAGCTCCGATCCATCCTCATAACTCCCTCCATGGATCATTCCCACGAAGGCACGCTTCATGGCCGGTTTAACCCGGGCGGATCGCGCACGCTGAGCCGTCTCGACGAGGTCGGTGCAGATGTCCGGCTCAGGGCCCGGTTCACCGATCTTGCCAATGAAAACGTGAATGCTACCAAAGGGGACCCAGTACCCGTACTCAATTGAGCCGGCCTCGGGGCCCCAGCCTGTGTCGTCGATGTAGAGTTTGCCGCGACGACTCTTAGTCATCCGGCCTACAGCGTAGCCCTCAAGTCCTTCAAAGCGGCCCTCCAAGAACCGGAAACCATCGTGCGATAGCCCCACAGTGGGTGCCAACTATCATGGGGTTGTCACGGCAGATGTCCTAGAGAAAGGACTTAGTCGTGGAGCCATCGCGACTGGTTAGCTTGAAGGGGTTAAAGCGGACACAAGGACGCAAGAGAGTTTATACTAGTTTGGCCCCTTCGATGAAGGTAAAAGCCTACGTCTAGTTGTGATGGAATTGATGGGTGTTTCGATGACTAGGGAGCAAACAAGCTTCGCCTATGTCTCAAGTTGTTGTCTGTTGTCCTTGAACCGCCGCTGGGTCGTCCCCTTATATACATGGGTGACGCTCGTCGGTTTACAGAGTCCCAACACCGGCTCATAGATGTGTCCGGTTTGGTTTATACTTATTCCTAACTTACAATACAAATTACATATTGACGCCGGTTTACGGCTACAGGCTCTCAACCAATTATGGGTCTTGAGCCCTCATCTACCTTCATGGGCTTTAACATGCTTAACTACTGATGAAGTTAATCCGGCCCAGATAGACCGGTTTACGCCCAGTAGTAATATCCCCAACATTAGGCCCCAGATTGATTTGAACAGGTTCATGTCAATCCTTAGAAAAAACTTCATCTTCAACATCTTCTTGTAGTTTGGTGAACCGCCGTGATGTCATCTTCTCTGATTGCTGTAAATCGGCATGACGTCATCTATCATAAAGAAACTATCCGTGATACCTTCTTGTTTAATAGTTCTGCGATAATCGAGGCGACAGCTCTGTTTCCAAACTTGCAGCTCCTTGATTTTCGCGCCTGACCCATGTCCCTTGCTTTATAAGTAGGACCGAAGGGTCATTTCTTTTTCCCCTTCGTGCCCTTCTGCTTCGTCTTCCTCGCGTCGCCCAGTCTTCGGAGCTCCGCCGCCGTCGTCGACCTCTGCACCAACTTTGGCCGCTGCATCACCCTGAGCGTACCAGCGCACCGTGGCGACCTTCCGCTTCTTCCTCAGCTCCGGTAAGTCTTCTATCCCTTTCATCATAGATCTATTCTAGGGTTTCCATGTTCTCGATTGTTCATGGCTTGCTTCTTGTTCATATGATAGATCCTTAGACAAGTCTATGAATCTTTGCTGTGTAGTAGTAGTTTTTATCCTCCGTTTTCACTTTCGCATATTAAGACCATAGATCTTATCCGTACCTTCGCTTATTGATTCGGCACTGCTCCTTTAGGTCCTTGAATATTTATCTCCTTCATAAACATGTTCCAGATCCAAAGCTGTAGTATAATCTTGTGAAATCTGTTTTTGTGTACTTACTCATCTGCAGTCTTGACTGTTCAATGCTTAGATCAGGCGGTTTAACTTTGTAGAAAAATTTTACAAACCGGTATACACCATTAGTCCCCTTGTTGAACCGCCAGATGTTGGTTGCTTCATGAAACTCCGGTTCAGATAGTTTTGTCTCCGGTTTAACAGTGCCCATACCAACGTACCTTGATCAAATGCATTTTTGAACCGGGATCTTCTACCTTGTAGATTCCATCATGGCCAAGCAAGTATATGAGTGCAATTGGGTCCCTTCTCGCGTTACAGAGGATCAACTGGATGATTTAGTCCTGATTGGCGCCTTGGGCAGCAAAGACACCATGTGAGGAAAAAAGTAAGAAACTCTCAATGTGCACCTTGGGGTAAATATAGAGAAGACAAAAAAGTAAGAAACTCTCAGATCGATGTGGCTAACCAGCGGGCTATGGAGATGCCCATCAATCGATATCAATGTGAGGAGTAGGGATTGCCATGCAACGAATGCACTAAGAGCTATAAGTGTATGAAAGCTCAATACGAAAACTAAGTGGGTGTGCATCTAATCCTATAATGAAAAATTCCCACTAGTATATGAAAGTGACAAGATAGGAGACTCTCCATATGAAAAACATGGTGCTACTTTGAAGCGCAAGTGTGGTAAAGGATACTAGCAATGCCCCTTCTCTCTTTGTTTATTATTTTTTTTCCTTTTTTCTTTTTCTTTCTTTCTTTTTTTTCTTCTCTCATTGACCGGAGTCTCATCCTGACTTGTGGGGGAATCATAGTCTCCATCATCCTTTCCTCACTGGGGCACCGCTCTAAAAATGAATAATGATGATCATCACACTTCTATTTACTTATAACACAAAAGAAATAAAAATTATAACTTGATATCTATGACAAAGTATGACTCTATATGTATGCCTCTGGCATGTACCAGGATGTGCAATGATCTAGCGTAACATGTATAAAAAATGATGAACGATGGCTGAGCCACAACTACTATATCAGCTATATGATCATGCAAAGCAATATGACAGTGAATGCTCAAGTCATCAAATGGAAGCGGTGGAAGTTGCATGGCAATATATCTCGGAATGTCCATGGAAAAGCCATAATAGGTAGGTATGGTGACTGTTTTGAGGAAGATATAATAAGGCTTATGTGTGATAGAGTGTATCATATCACGGGGTTTGGATGCACCTGCGAAGTTTGCACCACGTCTCAATGTGAGAAAGGGCAATGCACGGTACCATAGTGGCTATCAAATTGCGAAAAGGTAAGAGTGCATATAATCCATGGACTCACATTAGTCATAAAGAACTCATATACTTATTGCAAAAGTTTATTAGCCCTCGAAGCAAAGTACAATTACGCATGCCCCTAGGGGGATAGATTGGTAGGAAAAGACCATCGCTCGTCCCCGACCGCCACTCATAAGGAAGACAATCAAAAATAAATCATGCTCCAACATCATAGCATAACGAGAGACTATACGTGCATGCTTCAGGAATCACAAACCTTAACACCAATATTCCTACTAGAGCATAATTACTCATCAACATAACTCACATATCACATCATCATATCTCAAAACTATTACTAAGAATCAAATTTACTTTGTCCAATGATCTTCATGACATTTTTATTTTCTTTATCCTTCTTGGATATCTATCACTTTGGGACTAATTTTCATGTGTTGCTTTTCATAAGCTCAAACAAATATAAGTGAAGATCATGAGCATAATATTTATTTCTCCCAAAATAATTTAAGTGAAGCAAGAGAAAATTTCTTCAAAATTTTACTACCTCTCCAATAAATCTAAGTGAAGCAAGAGAGCATTTTTTTCAAAAATACTAAGCACACCGTGCTCAAAAAGGTATAAGTGAAGCACTAGAGCAAGTCCAAGCTCATAAAAGATTTAAATGAAGCATAGAGAGCAATTCTAACAAGTCATGAAATAATTTTGGCTCTCTCGAATAGGTGTGTCTAGCAAGGATTGATGACTTAAAACACAATGTAAAACAAGCAAAACACATATCATACAAGACGCTCCAAGCAAAACACATATCATGTGACGAATAAAAATATAGTCTCGAGTAAAATACTGATAGTTGTTGGAAGATAGCGGGGTTGCCACTCCGGGGCATCCCCAAGCTTCAGCTCTTCCATCCTTCCTTCATCCATCGTAAGATAACCCAAAACTTGAAAACTTCAATCACACAAAACTCAACAAAACCTTCGTGAGATCCGTTAGTATAAGAATAATAAACCACTACTATAAGTGTTGTATCAAACAAATTCATATTCTGTTTTTGTATTATATCTACTATATTCTAACTTTTCTATGGCAAAAACTCATCAAAGAAAAACCATAGAGCCATTGAAATAAGCACACAACACAAAGAAAATAGAATTTGTCAAAACAGAACAGTCTGTAGCAATCTGACTAATTGGAATACTTCTGTATCTCCAAAAATTCTGAAAAATTAGGACGACCTTAGAAATTTGTGTATTGATCTACTACAAGTGGAATGGGTATTTCATTGCTCTCTGGTAAAAAAATTAATTTCGTGAGCGTAAAAGTTTCTGTTTTTTCAGCAATATCAAACAACTATCGCCCAAGAAGATCCTAAAGGCTTTACTTGGCACAAACACTAATTAAAACATGAAAAAACACAATCATAACAATAGGATAATTGTGCTAACATACAAGAATAGGAAGCAAAAAGCAAAAATAAATTTTATTCATTGGGTTGCCTCCCAACAAGCGCTATAGTTTTACGCCCTTAGCTAGGCATAAAGCAAGGATCTAAGTTTTGCCATCTTTGTCCAACTCTTCAATCAAACACTTAGAATCCTTCAAGGATTTAGCATAAAGGTTTTCAATAACAATACTCCTAGGAATAAATTCAAAGATTTCGTTCTTGCAAAAAAGATCTCTTATCACTTCAACAAAATCCGGGTGAACACTAATCATCTTAAGATCTCCATTATTACTATTACTAGAAGTGGCACCCTTGTTCCGGGATCTTCTACTCTTTACGAGAGTTTCCTCAGTAATTTTAGTGGTAGCAAAAGTCGTGCTTAGGTTACTAAAGATTTCTTCCAATTTATCGATCTGAGACGGACTTTCTTCTATTCTGACATGGATTAAGGTACCCCTCTCTTTTAACAACTTAAAAATATCTCCCACTTTTGACCCAAGATGCATAGAAAAATTATGCATCTTTTTATATATTATTTCCATATGATCTTTGGTGAGAATTTTCTTTTCGATAGCATCTAATATTTCCATAACGTGCTCAAGAGTCAAAATTGTTTCATTAACCATAAGAGGTGGTGAACCCACTAAATTTCCCATAGCATTAAGGGCATCAAAAGGAGGACTCGTTAAGAAATTGCCACCGGTAATCGTATCAAGGACGAATCTATACCAAGTGGTGATGCCAACATAAAAACAACGGAAAAGCACAATGGTAGATTGCTTACGGATAGATCTATTATGAGCATTGCAAATTCTATACCAAGCATCTTTAAAATTTTCTCCTCCCCTTTGTTAAAAGTTGAGGACTTCGTCCTCGGGAGTGCAAGCAATAGAAGCAGCAAACAAAGAAGCGCGCACAAACGGATCCGGCAAGAAAACGACGAACAAGAAAGAGAGGCGAATAAAACGGTTGTGAAGTGGGGGTGAGGAAAATGAGAGGCAAATGGTAAATAATGTAAATTACGAGGAGATGAGATTTTTGATTAGGAACTTGGTTATGAAGAAGATCCTCCCCGGCAACGGCGCCAGAAATTCCTTTTGATTACTCTCTGACTATAACGCCAGAAAAGCTCCTGTCTACTAGGACTATGTCGGTATTTCCCCAAAGAGGAAGGGATGATGCAGCACAGTGGCGGTAGATATTTCCTGTAGTGAAGAAACCAAGGTTATCGAACCAGTAGGAGAACCAAGAAACACAATGTAAATAGCAGCTGCACACAAATAACAACACCTTCCGACCCGACGTGTTAAAGGGGTTGTCAATCTCTTTCGGGTAACGATGCCAGAAAACTATAGTAGATTGAAATAATAGATCGCAAATAAATAAAGTGCAGCAAAGTATTTTTGTATTGTTTGTTTAATATATATGGATAAAAATGCAAAATAAAAGTAGATCACAAGCAAATATGTGAGGAAGAAGACCCGGGGGCCGTAGGTTTCACTAGTGGCTTCTCTCGAGAAAGATAGCAAACGGTGGGTAAACAAATTACTGTTGGGCAATTGATAGAACCTCAAATAATTATGATGATATCCAGGCAATGATCATTACATAGGCATCACATCCAATATTAGTAGACCGACTCCTTCCTACATCTACTACTATTACTCCACACATCAACCGCTATCCAGCATGCATCTAGTGTATTAAGTTCATGGAAAAACGGAGTAATGTAATAAGAATGATGACATGATGTAGACAAGATCCATTTATCTACTACTATTACGAGGCTATAAGATATCAAGCATATAAGAGATCAAACTCAAATAACTTTCATGGATATAAAAAGATATGACTGATCATAAACTCAAAGTTCATCAGATCCCAACAAACACAACGCAAAAAGAGTTACATCATATGGATCTCCAAGAGACCATTGTATTGAGAATCAAGAGAGAGAGATGAAGCCATCTAGCTACTAACTACGGACCCGAAGTTCTACAAAGAACTACTCACACAACATCGAAGAGGCACCAATGGAGGTGGTGAACCCCATCCGAGATGGTGTCTAGATTGGATCTGGTGGTTCTGGACTATGCGGTGGCTGGATGAATATTTTGTCGACTCCTCTAGGGTTCTGAGATTTTTGGGGTATTTATAGAGCAAAGAGGCAGTCTGGGGGCACCCGAGGTGGGCACAACCCACCAGGGCGCGCCTGGGCCTCCTGGCGCGCCCTGGTGGGTTGTCCCCTCCTCGGGACTCCCCCAGGTGCAACTAGGGCCCAACTTATTCCTTCTGGTGCATAAAAAATCTCCGTAAAGTTTCGTGGCATTTGGACTCCGTCTGATATTGATTTTCTGCGATGTAAAAAACATGGAAAAAACAGGAACTGACACCTGGCACTATGTCAATAGGTTAGTACCAAAAAATGATATAAAATGGTTATAAAAGATCCAAGATTGATAATATTACAACAAGGAACAATCAAAAATTATAGATACGTTGGAGACGTATCATGATGGCAGCAGGATCGTGCCAGCCTTTGCGGCCGGGGCAGTTTCCCCTTTGGTGATAAGGGAGTAGTTGCGTCTGCCTGCCCCCGCAGCAAGTCCCAAACCCTTCTGCTTTGGTGAAAGAATACTAGGACGGCGACACAGCAGGACAGAGGTCATTGTGGATCCCCATGCACTTCATGGCTAACACCTTTAGCAGGCGAAGATGCCTTTTGTCAGGATAAGCACCGGCGCATGTCCCCTTTCAAATTGCCACCATGTGGTTGCCCTTTCCCGCTCATATTTTCGGGGAAGAGGTCTGAGGCACCTATAAAAGGGGTAGTGCTGCCACTGTAGAGGAGGATTGACCCCTCTCACCATTAATGACCCCCCTAGAGCTCTCGCTCACCTTGTAGCTCCAAGAGCACTGTCCACAAGTAATTCCACCAAACAGGAGTAGAGTTTTACACAACACGGTGGCTCGAACCTGGGTAGCTTGTTGTATCTCTATCGTGCCTCGTGCCTAGCTCGTAGCCTCGTGGTCGTGATCCAAGTCCCCAGAGTTTGAACCAAGGTTTTGGAGGATTTCCCATAGCTCAGAATCAATCCCCCGACATAATGACCAACAAAGTAAGCAAGTTAAAATATGTGTTGAAATTTTATAAATTTTATGGTACTTTTTCATTGTTGCCTTTGAATTTATTGTTATAATTCATTTTAGAGTTTAGTACACTCTAGCCCATTGCATGGAAGTTGCAAGGAGATTGTTCATAAGAGAACACTAGTTGTTCAATGTAATGAACAAAAGGGCCATACTCCTATTATGAATAGGATGTAAGTTATGAATATTGTTGATAGAATTGAACATCCATAACATTCGCGCTAAATATTGCAATACTAAACGAATACCCACATACGTGTGCCACTGCATTTAGTCACATTGGAGAGACCCGCATGGAGAATTCCATAGTGATGGATTTTGGAGTCATATGATTATGAATCATCTAACACTTACAACTTTCGTCCAATACGTGAAGTAAACTAAAATACCATTCACAATCCATAAAGAATGAGCAGCAAAAATAAAATGGAAATATGCATATTGACGCATGTAGTCAAATAAGTATTAATTGTTGCAAGTAGTGAATTTATCTATCTTCAAGGATGACTCGAGTAGATATTTATATGTACTAATTGAGACATAAATCTTGATATTTTGAAATGTTTCAAAATATTTTCAGAATGAAGTAGAAATTATTGTAACAAGAAAATAATGTTTCTACAATTGGATTGCATAAATAAATATTTGAGTTACAAATTTAGCGAATGCCTGATGAGTTGTGATAAATATTTTATAGCTTGCACCTCCTAGAAACACTACTAAGAGTAGAGTGTTTTGAGTAGATGTAATCCAACTATGTATGACATGGTGCGATCAAAGATGACATTAATTATTTCACCAATATACTTTTTAATGTAATGCTTTAGAAACTATGGCTTTTACACTGAAAAGAGTGCCATCAATTTTTTTGAAATAAGTGTTACTTTCTAGGTTATCCCAAATGGTTGGGTATTCCTCTATCACTACACTGAGGCAAAGTATTTTGTCACAGAGTGTGGAAATTTTTGAAGAAAATGTTTTTTGCAAAAGAGTGAGTGGGAGGACAGTGCAATTCGATGAGGTTGTAGAATCTTTGTGATCAGGTCAAGGAAAAGAAATGCTAGAAGTAGTTCTAAAATTTCTTACCGCGAATGATACAGAAGCCTCTACATAGGATATAGAGACATTGGTCGAACATGCAACTAAACTATATAGGTTGGAAAATTCATATAGACCTTGAGGGTGTGCAGACGAAATATTGTTGAAACAAACAATGAACCTATGATACATAGAGAAGCATTGATGGGCCCTAACTTTAGTATTGGCTATACTCCAAAATAACCCGAGATAGTATCCATACACACAATCCAAGTTTAGAACTTGATAAACCCTCTAAAAGACTTAAAGTATGTGTAGTGATGGATGTATAGATTGACAAAAACAAAAATGTTTTATAATGCTTGACTTGTTGCAAATAGTTTATGAAAAGATCAAGGAGTTGATTATGATGAGAATTTCTCATCATAATAATACTTAAAGCCACTACAGATTGAACTAGCAATTACTAAATATTTCAGTTATGAGATATAACAAACAGATATCAAAATGATTCCCATGAGATGGAAATAGAACCAAGGTTGTATATTTGATGCAGTCCAAGGTAATTTTCTTGATCCAGAGGATGCTAGTAAGTTTGCAAACTTCAAGAGATCCAATAATGATCTAAAGTAAGCATAGTGCAATTAGAATCCTTGATTTTATGAATTGATCAAATAATATGATTTCATCGATAGAAACAAAGATGCTTGTATTTACAAGAAAGTAAGTTGGAGGATGATAATATTTCTAAACATGTGTGTGCATGACACATTGTCGATTGGAAATTATATTTCTTGACATGAAATAAGACTCTATTGAAAATAGTTTTTCAGTAAAGTACTTAGGTAATATAGTCCTTGTATTAGATATAATAATCTATGGAGATAGTAGTGTCTAACCGGGCTTATCCAAAATACACATTGACAAAGTACTAAAGTAGTTTAGTATGAAAAACATCAACAAAGAGTTTTCTTGTCAAATTCACATGGAAGGAGTTCTTAGCAAGAATCGGTATCTTGAAATACTGATGAGTGAAATACATGATTTCAAACACACTTGTGTTAATTCCATGGTATGTAAATAACCAGATATGTCCACTACTCCAAGTAAGTTGTGATTAACGTTACTATAATGGTCAAATTGTTGATCATATGAAAAAAGTGAAAATCTCATTGAGTACTAACGACATGTTTCTCGCATACGAAGAAAATGAAGAGATTTTGTAGGAGTTACATCAATACATGCTTGATGTAAGTGGTACATCAACGAAAATCTTCAACCGGTGCTCCAAGTGAATTTTGATTTAAATTAAATGATTTACGATGGCACAGTAAGTTGGAATTGGTCCAAGAAAGTTATTGTGGTGATTTCTATAACATAAGATTGAGTATATTGTCGCTTTAGAATCAAGTTTAATTTATGAACTAGGTATGGTTCTAGATGATTGTACAAATGGAACATTGCTCTCAAATAGTGGTTCTATTGCTCAATCTAAGGAATCAAAGGTCTTGCTAGTGATTCAATATATACTAAGCTTGTTTCACACAGATTATGAATTATGTGAAAACATGACGGATGCATTGAAATGCAAATTATACACATGGATCTCAAGTTGTCAGATTCGATAGGACAAAGTCCATACTAGAAGCAAAGCATGGACTGACACCAGATTTGGTGTAAAAGTCAAAAGTGCTAACTATATTATTGACACTAGTGCAAGTGGGAGACTGTTGGAAATATGCCCTAGAGGCAATAATATTTGTATTATTATATTTCCATATTCACAATTAAGAGTTTATATTTCATTTTATAACTGCTATGATCCTGAAATATGTGATTCGGTGGAAAACTCATATGCACGTGTGAAATGAAAAACAGTAAAACAAAAGGTTCCTAGTCTCGCCTCTAAGACTAGCTCAAGTGTTGTTGGTGATCATGTTTTCTGGATCTTAGGATATCATTAAGTGTAACGATGATCCTAAAAGAACATTGAGATTATGACGTTAGAAGAACGTTCATATTGAATCGACCCAATCTTGTTTGTTATGAATTGAGTTAATATCATCTGCATTCAATTGTAATAACACGGAGTGTTAACTTGTGGAATTGCTCCTTATACCATGAGATTATCGTGGTCACTTCTTACCATACGGTGGGTTTTGGGGTTGCTCAAATGTCACCTGTAACACGGTGAGCATGCCGACAATTTACAGGTTCATCGGAAAGTTTGACAAGTGGCCAGATAGCTCAACTGTGGGATTTGCTCTACCAATGATGGAGAGATATTCTTAGGGACCTCTCTATGTGACAACATCAATCATTATCTAGCCAAATACGCGTGACTTCGTCACGGGGATGCTGGAACACAATAACGAGAAAGAACAACAAAACCGGTAACGAGGATTTCAGTATAACAAGCATGGTGATGACTCGGGATGATACCCATGCATCCCAGGTTTTGTGAAGTTTCACAAAGCAAAGGGAACATCACATGATAACCAAAGTTTCACTTGGATATCATTTGTGTGCTCATAGGGACCGATACGGACGTCCACAGTCCCGTTGTCGGTCATTAAACGAACGGTTTCGTTCATGTCTATGAGTTACCGAACCTACTGGGTCACAAGCTTAAGAAAATCATGATATTCTAAGTGTTAGTAGGACAGGAGTCATCATAATATATTGGTGGAATTATTTCATGAATATTCGGAATAGTTCCGAGAGGATCCGGAAGCGTTTCGGGGTCATCGAAAAGGTTTTGAAAAGTATCGAGTAATACTAGGTATTACCGATAAATTATATATATGTGTAAAATGTTTCCAGAGATGTTAAATAAAATATATAATGTTCTAGAGGTATTTAGAACATTTTATATTTAATTTAAATATCAACGGGCCTAAAAGGCCAAGAGGTGGAAGGCAACTTGGGCCACAAGGGCCCGAGTAGGAAGGCCCCCCCCTTTCCTTGTGGGGGTGTCAACTGAACAATGGGAGGGAGTCCTACTTCCTTCCCATGGCCAGCGCCCCAAGGAGGGACTTTCCCCCATTAGTGGCTGCCCTCTCCTCCTCCAACAACCTATATATACTAGGGGGGTTTTCTCTATTGTTTCATACAAGTTTTGGGGCCTCATCTAGTTCTTCTAGTTCCAGTGCTAGTCGGTCCTAGTTGACTAATTAGAGCTAGACTAATCCTCTTGTCCTCATAATTAGAAGACCATTGTGGTTCTAATCTCCTCCCTCTAATTCTCCGGAGACGATTGGCTCTAAACAGCGAAGCGCTGCCGGATCATGAAGGTTGCACGCTTGCAACCAAGTAGAGAGGTTGTGCTTTTGGTATTTGGTTCGAGGGACTGTTCATTGGTGGTACGAGGGATCATTCATCGAAGGTTTGAGGGACTCCAAGTATGATCTACGTTGACATGTTCTTCTCCCTCTGCAACTTGGTGACAGTAACGATTGTGATCCCAACCTGTTATGCATCTTCATATTGATCTTGGGTGATCGTAGGTGAGATTTTTTTTGTTTTCTACTACATTTCCCAACATATCATACTTTCCATCCAAGGCTCTAAGGATCTTCCCAATGATGAATTTGTTAATCATCTCTTCACTTCCTAAGCTGGCAATCTCATTTGTGATGAGAGCGAGCCTAGAGTACATTCCCGCGACTCCTGGACCATCCTTCATCTTGAACTTGCCAATTTGACTTTGGAGCACATCCAACTTGGATTCCTTGATGGACTAGGTACCTTCATACATATCAACTAAAGTATCCCAAATTTTCTTTGCATTCTCAATGTGGCTAATCTTGTTGAACTCCTTGGGGCACAAACCGTTGAAGAGAATTTCACAAGCATGAGCATTGTATTGCAACATCTTCAATTCTTCCCTGGTTGCTTCATGTTTTGGATCCTTTCCATCCTCAAATAATTCACCTTGCAAGTCAACACAAACAATAGCCCAAATGGCTGGATTATGACCAAGAATATGCATTTTCATTTTATGCTTCCAACTAGCAAAGTTTGTACCATCAAAATATGGACATATACAGTGGTAATTTCCCTCACTAGATGACATGCTCTCCTAGGTGGTTAAACCAATGCAATGGAGACCAAAGCTCTGATACAACTTGTAGGAGCATAAGTAGGTCTAGAGGGGGTGATTGGACTACTTGACCAAATAAAACCTGGAATTTTCCCTATTTTACTTCTTGGCAAGTTTTAGCGATTATTACAAGTCAAGCAACACCATACACATGCAAGTCTAGATAGTAGTGTCGGCCTTATGGGATCGGGGGTACCCAGACATACCTGCCTGCGGCCTAGAACGCTACCTCATTGATGGCCTGGTGCAGCCCAATGGGAAGGCCTCTAGGACAAGACCCTAGCAGGGCCCCTGGCCTCGTGAGGCGGACGACGCCAAGACCTACCGAGGGGCAGCTCCCTGAGCCTGCCTCCCGAGGAGCGGAGATTTCTATGCAGGTACCCAGCCTCATGAGGCTCTCGATTATGTAAGCCATGACGACCAAGGCTAGGTGGGTGCCAGCGGGTGCAGAGGAGGACAGTTTCCTCTTTAATGCTAAGGAGGCAAGGACGTACACGGGTTCCCAAGGAATCCCCCAAAGGTTTCCATTCCAGTGCAACAAGACCAATACCACGAGCTCGGCAGGATGGATGTCATCGCTGAGCCCACCTCTGCATCACGACCAGAAGCTTTGCAGGCGAAGGTCACCTTTCATCAGGATTAGATGTACTCCTTGTTCCCTTTCAAATTGGATGTGTAGGATCCTTTCCCGCCTAAGTTAGGAGGGAAGAGGACCAAGGCCACTATAAATATAGGTTAGTCTGCACCATAGAGAGGGACCGGATCCATTACACCCTCACTACCCTAGCCCTTGCAAGGCTGCTCATCCACTGTACTAGTTGATCCTCAACCTCCTCGTGAGGTCAATCCACCACAAAGCAGGAGTAGGGTTTTACACCGCAAGGTGGCCTGAACCTGGGTAAATTGTTGTGTCCATCTTCTTCTCCACTCGCGCGAACTCGACGAGGCTAGGCCGTGGGGTGGTGAGCTTGAGGCTTGAGCTGGTTGGGATCTTCGCACACGCCCTGGAGTTCGAACCTTGTTGGGTCTGCGGAGCCTCGATTTCAACATTTTGCGCGCCAGGTAGGGCATGTAGAAATCCTCCTGCCAGTCTCGCTACATCTCCGCTCCGTCGCTTCCATGGCTGACGCACAACGAGTCCACGCCGAGCATTGGGCCGCTCGCATTGCCCAGACAGCGCCTGTAGGTCATGGCGTCACGCGCCGCTCTACCTCTCCCGAAGTTAACATGGCCACTGACCCTGCTACCCACGAGCAGCAGGATTTGTCGCGGTCACCCTCCGTGCAGCTTGATGGCCGCACCGCCACTCTGTCTCTCACTCCCGCCACGGCGTCGTCCTCCCACGTTCGCTGAGGGCCGGTGAATGCGCAGGTGCGCTGCTCATGGTGCACGAGCTGCTGCGCTACCGCCTCGCCGACGAGGGCTACAACGCCTAGCTCGGTCGCATCACTGAGCTCGTCAATGCCGTCGGCGAGGCCCCGACACCATCCCACACACTCCGTCCCCCGCTGTCCCGGGCGGGCAACGTGGCCCATGGCGCGCCTCCTCCTCCTCTTCACGGAGCCGACCCTGAGCCTAGGCGCGACGCGCCCCTGCGCGACCCACTGCATGGAGCGTTGGCGCCGGCACGGGACGAGGCAAGCTGCCAGGTGGTGTAGAGGTCACAAGGTGATGCTCGTGCGCTCCCCGCACCACCGCGTCAGCATCAGGACCACGCGTTGCCGGGGACCGCGGTGCACAAATGTCAAGGTAGAGCTTCCCTCATGCGTGTTGCACCTGTGAGTGCAGCGGGCTATCAGGCCTTCACCCTGGAGTTGTGCCACGTCGTCTGGCCCGGCAAGTTCAAGCTAAACCGGCCTCCATGCGACAAAGGCACCCCAACCGTGTGGAGTTCCTCCAGCTCTACTCGCTAAGCATCGAGGCGGCGAACGGTGATGACAAGGTCATGGCAAACTGGTTCCCCATGGCCCTCAAGGACGACGTGCGCTACTGGCTCATGCACCTCTCGGAGGGGTCAATCTCCTCTTGGGATGAACTTCGCGAGCGCTTCATCGCCAACTTCTAGGGTGTCGTGGGGTTGTCACGGCAGATGTCCTAGAGAAAGGACTTAGTCGTGAAGCCATCGCGACTGGTTAGCTTGAAGGGGTTAAAGCGGACACAAGGACGCAGGAGACTTTATACTAGTTCGGCCCCTTCGATGAAGGTAAAAGCCTACGTCTAGTTGTGATGGAATTGATGGGTGTTTCGATGACTAGGGAGAAAACAAGCTTCGCCTATGTCTCGAGTTGTTGTCTGTTGTCCTTGAACCGCCGCCGGGTCGTCCCCTTATATACATGGGTGACGCCCGTCAGTTTACAGAGTCCCAACACCGGCTCATAGATGTGTCCGGTTTGGTTTCTACTTATTCCTAACTTACAATACAAGTTACATATTGACGCCGGTTTATGGCTACAGGCTCTCAACCGATTATGGGTCTTGAGCCCTCATCTACCTTCATGGGCTTTAACATGCTTAACTACTGATGAAGTTAATCCGGCCCAGATAGGCCGGTTTACGCCCAGTAGTAATATCCCCAACATTGGGCCCCAGATTGATTTGAACAGGTTCATGTCAATCCTTAGAAAAAACTTCATCTTCAACATCTTCTTGTAGTTTGGTGAACCACCGTGATGTCATCTTCTCTGATTGCTGTAAATCGGTGTTACGTCATCTATCATAAAGAAACTATCCATGATACCTTCTTGTTTAATAGATCTGCGATAATCGAGGCGACAGCTCTGTTTCCAAACTTGCTGCTCCTTGATTTTCATGCCTGACCCATGTCCCTTGCTTTGTAAATAGGACCGAAGGGTCATTTCTTTTTCCCCTTCGTGCCCTTCTGCTTCGTCTTCCTCGCGTCGCCCAGTCTTCGGAGCTCCGCCGCCGTCGTCGACCTCTGCACCAACTTTGGCCGCTGCATCACCCTGAGCGTACCAGAGCACCGCGGCGACCTTCCGCTTCTTCCTCAGCTCCGGTAAGTCTTCTATCCCTTTCATCATAGATCTGTTCTAGGGTTTCCATGTTCTCGACTGTTCATCGCTTGCTTCTTGTTCATATGATAGATCCTTAGACGAGTCTGTGAATCTTCGCTCTGTGTAGCAGTAGTTTTTATCCTCCGTTTTCACTTTCGCATATTAAGACCATAGATCTTATCCGTACCTTCGCTTATTGATTCGGCACTGCTCCTTTTGGGCCTTGAATATTTATCTCCTTTATAAACATGTTCCAGATCCAAAGTTGTAGTATAATCTTGTGAAATCTGTTTTTGTGTACTTACTCATCTGCAGTCTTGACTGTTCAATGCTTAGATCAGGCGGTTTAACTTTGTAGAAAATTTGACAAACCGGTATATACCATTAGTCCCCTTGTTGAACCGCTAGATGTTGGTTGCTTCATGAAACTACGGTTCAGATAGTTTTGTCTCCGGTTTAACAGTGCCCATACCAACGTACCTTGATCAAATGCATTTTTGAACCGGGATCTTCTACCTTGTAGATTCCATCATGGCCAAGCAAGTATATGAGTGCAATTGGGTCCCTTCTCGCATTACAGAGGATCAACTGGATGATTTAGTCCTGATTGGCGCCTTGGGCAGCAAAGACACCATCCATTGGAGGGCTCCTGGCAAAGAATGCCCCCCCCCCCATACCTCGAGAAGGAGATGTTGTTGTTTTCGTAGATCACTTAGCCCGGGGCATTAAACCGCCCAGTTCTAAATTTTACCGGGATGTTTTAGCCGATTTCCAACTCCATCCGCAAGACACTGGCCCCAACTCTGTTACAAATATGTGCCACTTCCAAGTGCTCTGTGAGGTGTTCTTTCAAGAGGAGCCCACAGTGGAATTATTCAGAGATCTTTTCCATCTAAACCGCCGTACTGAGTTTACTGATGGCTCCAATACGGAGTTGGGTGGCATGGCGATTCAAAAAAGGAAAGAGGTCACATACCCTCACGCCAAGCTGCACAGTCACCCCAAGGAGTGGAATCAGACATGGTTCTACTGCAAAGACACCTCCCCTGCTGGTGAGAATCCCTTGCCTGGCTTTCGTCCGGAGCGGCTCAGCAATACACACCCTTTTCCTCAAAGATTGACTGCCCAGGAGAGAAGCAAATATGCTCCCCAGCTGTCAAAGCTCAGAGCCTTTATGGCCAACGGTTTAACAGGGGTTGATCTCGCTCGCTGTTGGATATCATGGAGCATACTGCCCCTTAGTCAGCGCTCCGGTTTGATGTGCGAGTATACTGATAGTGTTGATGACCCACTGCGACATTCAAAACTCCAGCTCTCCGGTGAAGAAATCACAGAGGCTGTGCGTAAGATACTGAATGAACCGGAACACGTCTGCGCTAGAACCGGCCTGCTTCCCTTCTGTGCCACCAACAAACCGCCAGCTGTAAGACTTTGATTTTTCTCTTTGCTGAATCTGTTATTGATATGTCTAGTCATTGTTTTTAATATCAGTGTCTGCATAATCAGGGCGATGATCCATTTTGGAGCAAAAAGCTGCCGCAGGAGAAACCAGAGAAAACAGATAAACCGGAAAGAGCAACCCGGCAAAAGACTAAAGCTGTGAAGAAGACTGCCCACCGGAAAAGAACCACTGCATCTTCTAATCCGGCCCCTGATGACGAGGTGGATAATCCGGACTTTGAGGTAGAGCTTGACTCACTTGGTTTATTTTTCATGCGTCTTATTGATGATGATATTTGTCAGGATGATGCCGAAGCCAGCCATGCAGTTGTTGCAGAGGTAATTATTCTCTCTTCCGATTCAGAAACTTTGCCTGCACAAAAAATCCGTCAGGCAAACCGGAAAGTTAAATTTTCTCATCCTCTTGCTTATTTGGATCCTAAACTTCTTATGAAGACTCAACAACACGAAGCTCGCCACACCACCCGGCACAGCGGCCAGGTAGTTACCTCCGCCGGTTTACCCAACAGTCCAGTTCGGAAACGTCATTCCGAGGTCTCTAATTCGCTTGTCAGTGCTTGTCCTAAAGCGGGCTGCTTTCGTCAACCTCTTAATCCGTCTGACTCCGATTACCAGGTTATTTCCCACTCATCTTCTGGTGAGTCATCGGCTACTCACCTCCCACCGCTCAAAACGGTGCTTGGGTAAGCTATATTTATTGTGATCTTTGCAGTACATTGCCTTAGAACATATGTTGTATTTAACTTTTTTATTCTTTTCAGGGCCAAACCTAGGCCGAGCAAGAAGGCCCGCCTGGATAAAGCGGCCGAAGAAGATGTCATTCTTGAACCAGGCACGACACCCAATCTTGAAGCGGCTATTCCTGAGGATATTCCCAATGATCCACCGCAGCCAGATGATGATCTTACTGCTGAAGAAAGACCTACTGACACCTCAGGTCCTATCCATCAGCCCATAGGTTCCCTCCGGTTTGAAAGCTCCACCGGTCCAGCAAAACCTACTGACAAGCCAACAGCTCCAGTGCAAACCAGCGGTACCAATGATGATGAAGTTGTCATTACTGGCACTGGCCATACTGAGCCAAGCAATCCTGTTGCTTTATCCAAACATTTTGCCAAGGAAGAATTTGCTGCTTTTGGCAAAGGCAAGTGGAACGCTGATCTGACGGCTTACGCTGCTCTGAATGCCCAAGATATCCATTCCGGCTATCTGAAGCGGCTGTATACCAGCCGTGACTACGAAGCCGGTCTGGTTAATATGATGAAAGATAAATATGAGGTAACTTCCATATGCTCCTTCCTGCTTGTATGCTTCCATTCTTGCTGACTCTCCTAGCCCCCAAGGGCCGATTTGAAATATTCTTTCAAACCGGGACTTAATAATATAAATCTTGATGCTTTGAAATTTGCTGATGTAGTCCCCAAGGGCCGGTTCAACTTAGCGTAGCTAAATTGGTACTTTAAGTAATTGAAACTGCCGCATCAGAATACATATGATCAAATAGCCATTAGCCCCCAAGTGCCAAGTTGAATACTTGTATTGAGCTTGGGACTTTGTAAACAATTGAAAGATGAAGATCGAATATGCATTAGCCCCCAAGTGCTAAGCGCATAACTTGTTATGTGGTTGGTACTTGAATCCTTCTACCGATTTGTTGAAACATATATCTGTATACCTGCAGGCGGAGCTGAAGGCGAAAGAAAACCAAGTCATCGATCTTCAAGAAAACCTGAAAACCCAACAGGCTGAAACCTCCAAAGCAAAAGAGGAATTGGCCAGTGCTTTAAGCGCCATGGAACAACTTAAGGAGAACTTCAAGAAGAAACGGGCGGATTGGGCCACTGAAAAGTCCGCTTTGATCAAACGAGCAGAGGATGCCGAGGCTGCACTAAAACCAGTGACGGATGAACTGACCAGCATAAAGCGGCACGTTCATACCATGACCATTGCTATCTTTGGTAAGCCAGCTTGCCTTCTGAATTGGCTCTGCCTTCTTACAGAGTCGCCGGTTTATTAACCCTTTATGGTATTTCAGGGACACACATTGGTCACTTGGGGTCAGATGTGCGGAAGAAATTGAAAGCCGCCTATACATTGGTTGAACAATTGTATACTGGTGCCCAGCGGATCATCTGTACCGCGTCTCATAACAAACCGGCGCCCACTTTGATTCAAGATACTCTGATGAAACTGTCAGTGCTTCCTGCCCGGGTTGAAGAGCTGAAGAAATCTGCTGCTCGAACCGGTGCAATCAATGCCTTAATCCGGGAAAAAGCCTGGGTGCCGGATTTTGATCCTATTGAAGCGGCTCAGGGTTATACCAGCTTGAAAGAAGACGGGTCAGAATTTGGTGAAGCAAATTTGCGAGCAATAAACCGGGAGGTACGTCCGCTAGCTTGTCAACTGGCTGAGGAAGCAGACTTGTCTCATTATCAAGCCCAATATGACAGTCAGAACAAGCGAATAGCTGCACCAATCCATGAATCGGAAAATCTGATCCCTCCAATCCGTAAGCATACTTACGCTCCCGATATTGACCCGTCATTGCTAATCCATGACGAAGCTGTTTTCCAAGCATTAATGGGAATCGACTGGACAACTGTGGATTTCCAGCCACTGGGTAGAGAAACGGAAGCTGAAGCGGCGCAGGATGACCCACAACCATCAGGCCAGGCTGGTGGCCAAGCTTAAACCGGAAGCCGGTTTAAAACTGCCTCTCCTTTGTGAAAAACAATTATGTTATTATGGGCACCATGTTGGCTTGTAATAGGCTAGCTTATAACTTTGATGTTGATATGCCTTCGTGCATAACTTGTTCTTCCTGTGGTAATGAACTTTCCAAAACACTTTCTGAAATAAGAAATTCGTCAAGTGCCACCGCAGTTGTACCGTCAGGCGGAGTATGATGTCTGTATATATAAAATCAAAACATCCAAAACAAAATTTTAAGTATATGATCAAATTTTTGAGATACATAATACCTGCCATCGTTGAGTGTGAAGTTGGCTTGGCCAACCTTGAAGCGGAGTTTTGCAAACTCGCACTGTTGGAGGAAATAACAACTGTTGTATATATATATGACACTGGTTACCATGTAAACCGTGTCGGGTTATAATAAACACTGTGTTACTCCATAATAGGATGCTAACAACAAGGATCAAACCGGACAAATAGTCTCTGGATTGACGTGAACTGTGTTCCGTCAATTGATTGGTTAAAAAACTTTGTCGGTTCAAAAACACAATGAAAAGCAAAACCCCCTTCAAAGAAAAGTATGAAACAAAAGCAACGACAAAAACGTTTGCCAAAAAATATTTATTTAAGCTGATCAAATGGTGTTACCATGGCCAAACACGACCAAGCTCCCGTTAGGTGTAACTATGGTTCTAGTTAGCCAGGTCCCCAAGTGATTCTTGTGGCATTTATGCCGACCAAATGGCGTGGTCATGGTTCGGGTTCGACCAAGCCCCCAAGTGATTCTGTGGCCTTAGACTGATCAAGAGGCATGACTGGTTCAGACATGACCAAGTCCCCAAGTGATCTGGTGGCTTTCGCCTATCAAGAGGCATGGTATTGGTTCGGACACGACCAATCCTCCAAGTGATATAACACGATGCTTTTAGCAAAGCGAACTCAAGGGGTAAACCGGAGGCCGCTTTAGAGCAACTCCGTGTAACCTCACATGATGTAAAAGAACAGATACCCCGCTTTAGCTGAGGTTCCGGTTCATTATATTTAATCATAATATAT
This sequence comes from Triticum aestivum, assembly GCF_018294505.1. Lineage (NCBI taxonomy): Eukaryota > Viridiplantae > Streptophyta > Magnoliopsida > Poales > Poaceae > Triticum > Triticum aestivum. Next base: position 131,257,690 of record NC_057806.1, read on the forward strand.
ACATTGTATGTACATAAGTATAGCCAATGGCTCAGGTATAGTAAGGCCGAAGATGAGCTATATTCCACGGCCTGTTAGTCTCCTCCTCTGATGTACGTGAGTCCTTATGCTCTCGAATATCGATCAGATAGTACGACCCGTTGTGCAGATTCTTGCTGACCATGAAAGGCCCCTCCCAAGGTGGGGATAGCTTATGCATATCAGTCTGATCTTGGATGAGCCGAAGCACAAAATCTCCTTCCTGAAAGGCTCTGGTTCTAACTCGGCGACTGTGATAACGACGAAGATCCTGCTGGTAAATCGCCGATCGGGCGGCTGCGATGTCACGCTCTTCATCCAACCGGTCCAAAGCATCTTGCCGTGCTGTCTCGTTGTCCGCTTCAATATAAGCCGTGACACGAGGTGAATCATGACGGATATCACTGGGGAGAACCGCCTCCGCTCCATAAACCATGAAGAACGGTGTGTATCCTGTTGATCTGTTGGGTGTTGTATTGATGCTCCATAACACAGATGGTAATTCTTCTACCCAACAACCCGGCGTTCTCTGCAAAGGAACCATGAGCCGGGGCTTGATGCCTCTCAAGATCTCTTGATTAGCTCTTTCTGCTTGACCATTGGACTGTGGATGTGCCACTGATGAAACGTCGAGCCGGATGTGCTCCCGTTCGCAGAACTCCTTCATAGCACCTTTGGACAAATTGGTACCATTATCTGTGATAATACTGTGCGGAAAGCCAAACCGGAAAATCACCTTTTTGATGAACTGAACCGCCGTGGCCGCATCACACTTGCTAACAGGTTCTGCCTCCACCCACTTTGTAAACTTGTCAACCGCCACCAGGAGGTGGGTCTTCTTATCTTTGGACCTTTTGAAAGGCCCAACCATATCCAGCCCCCAAGTCGCAAACGGCCAAGTAATTGGAATCATTCTCAATTCTTGAGCCGGTACATGAGCACGTCTTGAAAACCTTTGGCAACCATCACATCGTCTGACCAGATCCTCCGCATCAGCATGAGCAGTTAACCAATAGAAACCATGGCGAAACGCTTTAGCCACCAGAGACTTTGAACCGGCATGGTGACCACAATCTCCTTCGTGGATCTCACGCAAAATTTCACGGCCTTCTTCAGGAGACACGCAACGTTGAAAAGCTCCTGATACACTGCAATGATGCAACTCACCGTTGATGACAGCCATGGACTTGGATCGCCGGATTATCTGCCGGGCCAGAATCTCATCTTCTGGCAACTCGCCCCGGTTCTTGTACGCCAGGTAAGGAAGCGTCCAATCCGGAATAACATGAAGAACTGCCACCAATTGAGCCTCCGGATCAGGAATAGCCAAATCCTCTTCACCAGGGATCTTCACCGACGGGTTGTGCAGCACATCCAGAAAAACATTGGGCGGGACCGGTTTGCGCTGAGAGCCCAGCCGGCTTAAAGCGTCCGCCGCTTCATTTTTCCGCCGGTCCACGTGGTCCACCTGATAGCCTTTGAAATAACCTGCAACAATATCCACCTCACGACGATATGCTGCCATGAGTGGGTCCTTGGAGTCCCAAGTGCCAGACACTTGCTGAGCCACAAGGTCCGAGTCACCGAAGCACTTAACTCGACTTAGATTCATCTCCTTAGCCATCCGGAGACCATGGAGCAAGGCTTCATACTCAGCTGCATTGTTAGTACAAGGGAACATTAAACGGAGAACATAACAAAACTTATCACCTCGTGGGGAAGTTAATACGACTCCAGCCCCCGAGCCTTCCAACTGCCTGGATCCGTCAAAATGGATGGTCCAATACGTATGATCCGGCTTTTCTTCAGGTGCTTGCATTTCCGTCCAATCATTGATGAAATCAACAAGTGCTTGAGACTTAACCGCTGTCCGAGGCACATACTTCAAACCGTACGGCCCCAGCTCTATGGCCCACTTTGCAATCCGGCCAGTTGCTTCCCGGTTCTGGATGATATCTCCCAAAGGAGCAGAACTGACTACCGTAATTGAGTGCCCTTGGAAATATTGTTTAAGCTTCCGGCTTGCCATAAAAACTCCATACACCAGCTTCTGCCAATGCGGATACCTTTGCTTGGACTCAATGAGCACCTCGCTGATATAATAGACCGGACGTTGAACCGGATGCTCCTTACCTGCCTCCTTTCGCTCCACCACAATAGCTACGCTGACCGCCCGAACATTAGCAGCAACATATAGCAGTAACGGCTCCTTGTCAACGGGAGCGGCGAGCACAGGCGGATTGGCCAATTGCCGCTTTAAGTCCTCAAATGCTTCATCAGCAGCAGAACTCCAGATAAACTGATCCGTCTTTTTCAACATCTGATACAAAGGGATTGCCTTCTCACCCAGGCGACTGATAAACCGGCTTAGCGCAGCAATCCGGCCTGCCAGGCGTTGAACATCGTTGATACACTTCGGTTTAGCCAGGGAGGTGATAGCCGTGATCTTCTCCGGATTAGCCTCAATTCCCCTGTTGGACACTAGAAAACCCAATAGCTTGCCCGCCGGTACACCAAAGACACACTTGTCCGGATTAAGCATCATCTTGTATGTTCTCAGGTTATCAAAGGTTTCTCTCAAATCATCAATCAGAGTCTCCTTCTCCCTGGATTTAACCACGATATCATCCACGTAAGCATGTACATTACGGCCAATCTGCTTGTGAAGACAATTTTGTACACACCGTTGGTAAGTTGCCTGGGCACTCTTGAGCCCGAAGGGCATAGACACATAGCAGAAGGCTCCAAAGGGAGTTATAAATGCTGTCTTCTCCTGGTCCTTAACTGCCATTTTGATCTGATGATAGCCAGAATACGCATCCAAAAAACTTAAACGCTCACAACCCGCCGTAGCATCAATAATTTGATCAATACGGGGGAGGGCAAAAGGATCTGCTGGACAAGCCTTATTAAGATCTGTGTAATCCACACACATGCGCCAGGTGCCGTTTTTCTTGAGGACCAGCACCGGATTGGCAAGCCACTCAGGGGTGAAAAACTTCAACAATAAAGCCAGCTGCTAAGAGCCTGGCTACCTCTTCTCCAATCGCCTTGCGTCTTTCTTCGTTAAACCGGCGGAGGAACTGTTTCACCGGTTTATATTTAGGATCCACATTAAGTGTGTGCTCAGCGAGTTGCCTCGGTACACCTGGCATGTCAGAGGGCTTCCATGCAAAAATGTCCCGATTCTCACGGATGAACTCGATGAGCGCGCTTTCCTATTTCGGATCCAAGTTGGCACTGATGCTGAACTGCTTGGACGAATCGCCAGGTACGAAGTCAACAAGCTTAGTTTCTGCTGCCGATTTGAACTTCAGGGCCGGATCATGCTCCGTAGTTGGCTTCTTCAACGGAGTCATGTCCGCCGGATCAACATTGTCTTTATAGTACTTCAACTCCTCGGTGGCACAAACCGACTCTGCATAAGCCGCATCTCCTTCCTCGCATTCCAAAGCGATTTTGCGGCTTCCGTGAACCGTTATTGTCCCCTTGTGACCCGGCATCTTGAGCTGCAAATACACATAACAGGGCCGAGCCATAAACTTGGCGTATGCCGGTCGCCCAAACAGGGCATGATATGGACTTTGGATTTTCACCACTTCAAACGTCAATGTCTCCGACCTGGAATCATGATCATCCCCAAAGGCCACTTCGAGAGCTATCTTACCAACGGGATATGCTGATCTGCCAGGCACTACACCGTGGAATACTGTATTAGACGGTTTGAGATTCTTATCTGTTAGTCCCATACGACGGAAGGTCTCATAGTACAGGATGTTAATGCTGCTCCCTCCATCCATGAGCACCTTGGTGAACTTATAACCTCCCACCTGAGGCGCCACCACCAGAGCCAACTGACCCGGATTATCGACCTGGGGTGGGTGATCCTCTCTGCTCCATATGATTGGCTGTTCAGACCAACGTAGATAACGGGGTATGGCCGGTTCAACAGAGTTGACTGCCCGCCTCTGAACCTTCCGGTCTCGCTTGTCCAAGCTAGTGGTAAAGACATGGTACTGCCCACTACTCAACTGCTTTGGGTTGCTCTGGTAACCTGACTGTTGCTGCTGTTGGTTGTAACCACCCTGGTTGTTCTGACTATTTTGACCATTATGTCCGCCCGGATTACCATTAAATCCTGAACCGGAACTTCCTCCACCGTAACCCGGCCCGGACCCTGAGCCACCGCCAGATCCGTGATCATACCGGAAATTATTAGAATTTTTGAACTCCTGCATAATAAAGCAATCCTTCCAAAGGTGGTTTGCTGGCTCCTCCTTCGTCCCATGTCTTGGACAGGGCTGGCTTAGCAGATAGTTCAGGCGGTTTGGGTTAGGGTTGGGTGCTCCACTATGATTTTTCGGCCTACCCTTGCATCGCTGGCCATTGTCCTGTGTGTTGGTATTAGCCACAAAATCCATGTTACCATCCGCTTTATGCTTGCCTCCTCCGCCATTGCCTACCCAGTGATGCTGCTGACCTTTGGAGTTGTTGTTCTTCTTCCCCTTCCCTGTCTTGTCATCATCAGATTCGGGATCCTTGGTACTATCAGAATCAGCATATTTTACCAAAGCGGCCATGAGCGTCCCCATGTTGGTGCAATGACGCTTCATCCGTCCCAATTTCAACTTCAGGGGCCCAAACCGGCAGTTGCCTTCTAGGGTTAATACTACAGTGTTAGCGTTGATGCGATCTGAGGAGTGCAACACTTGTGAAACCCGGCGCACCCAATGAGTCGTTGATTCTCCTTCCTCCTGGACGCATGCAGCTAAGTCCACTATCGACATAGGCTGTTTACAGGTATCCTTGAAATTGTTGATAAACCGGGCTCGTAATTGGGCCCATGAACTAATAGAATTAGCTGGCAAGATTTTTAACCAAGTACGGGCCGTTCCTTCAAGCATCATGGTGAAGTATTTCGCACACGCTGTGTCATCCACATCAAGCATCTCCATGGCCATCTCATAGCTCTCTACCCATGTCTCTGGAGGTTGATCCGCCGTATAATTTGGTACCTTGCGTGGGCCTTTGAAATCCTTGGGCAGGCGCACGTTGCGTAGAGTGGGGATAAGGCAAGGCACCCCCAAAGAACTAGAAGTAACACCAGGTTCGATCGAGATGGTTGGACGAACCGGCGTGAGCTGCCGAACCTGATGTTGTGCGGCTAACTCGGCCTCCCTGCGCGCTCGGGCCCGGTTCACCACTTCCTGAGGGTCATCAGCACCACCTGTCGGGTTGTTGCCACGGGGTGCTCCACGTCGTTCATTACTCGACACTGCTGGTTCATCCATATGTCTGCTATAGCTCCGGCTTGGACGGGGGGTCGAGTGGATCCGGTCGCGGCTGTACGAGTACGCCTCCTGTTGGGCCAAAGCTGTCCTCAGAAGTTCCTTGACCCGTCACGTCTCTACTGCCTGCGGCGAGTCACCTTCAACTAGAATGGCCTCCAGTCGTGCAGTAGCGGCAACAAGATTGTCCATTTGGTTGGAGTAGTGACCCAGAGGTGTTAAAGCATCCTAAGGTATAACGGTGTTTTGACGAGGCGGGTCCATGTGACGGGGCTGAATCGGTGCACCGGTCCCAGGGGCTTCTGCCCGGTTCCCCTCCAGCGGATTGCTGGCTCTTGGTCCTGGAGTGTTGAAAAGGTCTCTGGCCTCGAAAATCGGAGGTAAGCGGGACCGGTGCTTCCTCCTCATGACTTCATGTGACGCGCTCTGGTCCAACATAAAGAAACTATCTGTGATACCTTCTTGTTTAATAGATCTGCGATAATCGAGGCGACAGCTCTGTTTCCAAACTTGCAGCTCCTTGATTTTCATGCCTGACCCATGTCCCTTGCTTTGTAAATAGGACCGAAGGGTCATTTCTTTTTCCCCTTCGTGCCCTTCTGCTTCGTCTTCCTCGCGTCGCCCAGTCTTCGGAGCTCCGCCGCCGTCGTCGACCTCTGCACCAACTTTGGCCGCTGCATCACCCTGAGCGTACCAGCGCACCGCGGCGACCTTCCGCTTCTTCCTCAGCTCCGGTAAGTCTTCTACTCCTTTCATCATAGATCTGTTCTAGGGTTTCCATGTTCTCGACTGTTCATGGCTTGCTTCTTGCTCATATGATAGATCCTTAGACGAGTCTGTGAATTTTCGCTGTGTAGCAGTAGTTTTTATCCTCCGTTTTCACTTTCGCATATTAAGACCATACATCTTATCCATACCTTCGCTTATTGAATTGGCACTGCTCCTTTAGGGCCTTGAATATTTATCTCCTTTATAAACATGTTCCAGATCCAAAGTTGTAGTATAATCTTGTGAAATCTGTTTTTGTGTACTTACTCATCTGCAGTCTTGACTGTTCAATGCTTAGATCAGGCGGTTTAACTTTGTAGAAAAAATTTACAAACCGGTATACACCATTAGTCCCCTTGTTGAACCGCCAGATGTTGGTTGCTTCATGAAACTCCGGTTCAGATAGTTTTGTCTCCGGTTTAACAGTGCCCATACCAACGTACCTTGATCAAATGCATTTTTTAACCGGGATCTTCTACCTTGTAGATTCCATCATGGCCAAGCAAGTATATGAGTGCAATTGGGTCCCTTCTCGCGTTACAGAGGATTAACTGGATGATTTAGTCCTGATTGGCGCCTTGGGCAGCAAAGACACCATGTGAGGAAAAAAGTAAGAAACTCTCAATGTGCGCCTTGGGGTAAATATAGAGAAGACAAAAAAGTAAGAAACTCTCAGATCGATGTGGCTAACCAACGGGCTATCGAGATGCCCATCAATCGATATCAATGTGAGGAGTAGGGATTGCCATGCAACGAATACACTAAGAGCTATAAGTGTATGAAAGCTCAATACGAAAACTAAGTGGGTGTGCATCTAATCCTATAATGAAAAATTCCCACTAGTATATGAAAGTGACAAGATAGGAGACTCTCCATATGAAAAACATGGTGCTAGTTTGAAGCGCAAGTGTGGTAAAGGATACTAGCAATGCCCCTTCTCTCTTTGTTTATTATTTTTTTTCCTTTTTTTCTTTTTCTTTCTTTCTTTTTTTTTCTTCTCTCATTGACCGGAGTCTCATCCCGACTTGTGGGGGAATCATAGTCTCCATCATCCTTTCCTCACTTGGGCACCGCTCTAAAAATGAATAATGATGATCATCACACTTCTATTTACTTATAACACAAAAGAAATAAAAATTACAACTTGATATCTATGACAAAGTATGACTCTATATGAATGCCTCTGGCATGTACCAGGATGTGCAATGATCTAGCGTAACATGTATAAAAAATGATAAACGATGGCTGAGCCACAACTACTATATCAGCTATATGATCATGCAAAGCAATATGACAGTGAATGCTCAAGTCATCAAATGGAAGCGGTGGAAGTTGCATGGCAATATATCTCGGAATGTCCATGGAAAAGCCATAATAGGTAGGTATGGTGACTGTTTTGAGGAAGATATAATAAGGCTTATGTGTGATAGAGTGTATCATATCACGGGGTTTGGATGCACCTGCGAAGTTTGCACCACGTCTCAATGTGAGAAAGGGCAATGCACGGTACCATAGTGGCTATCAAATTGCGAAAAGGTAAGAGTGCATATAATCCATGGACTCACATTAGTCATAAAGAACTCATATACTTATTGCAAAAGTTTATTAGCCCTCGAAGCAAAGTACAATTACGCATGCCCCTAGGGGGATAGATTGGTAGGAAAAGACCATCGCTCGTCCCCGACCGCCACTCCTAAGGAAGACAATCAAAAATAAATCATGCTCCAACATCATAGCATAATGAGAGACTACACGTGCATGCTTCAGGAATCACAAACCTTAACACCAATATTCCTACTAGAGCATAATTACTCATCAACATAACTCACATATCACATCATATCTCAAAACTATTACTAAGAATCAAATTTACTTTGTCCAATGATCTTCATGACATTTTTCTTTTCTTTATCCTTCTTGGATATCTATCACTTTGGGACTAATTTTCATGTGTTGATTTTCATAAGCTCAAACAAATATAAGTGAAGATCATGAGCATAATATTTCTTTCTCCCAAAATAATTTAAGTGAAGCAAGAGAGAATTTCTTCAAAATTTTACTACCTCTCCAATAAATCTAAGTGAAGCAAGAGAGCATTTTTTTCAAAAATACTAAGCACACCGTTCTCAAAAAGGTATAAGTGAAGCACTAGAGCAAGTCCAAGCTCATAAAAGATTTAAGTGAAGCATAGAGAGCAATTCTAACAAGTCATGAAATAATTTTGGCTCTCTCGAATAGGTGTGTCCAGCAAGGATTGATGACTTAAAACACAACGTAAAACAAGCAAATACACATATCATACAAGACGCTCCAAGCAAAACACATATCATGTGATGAATAAAAATATAGTCTCGAGTAAAATACTGATAGTTGTTGGAAGAAAGCGGGGATGCCACTCGGGGGCATCCCCAAGCTTAGTTGGTTGCTCATTTTTGGATAATAGCTCGGGATGCTGGGGCATCCCCAAGCTTCAGCTCTTCCATCCTTCCTTCATCCATCGTAAGATAACCCAAAACTTGAAAACTTCAATCACACAAAACTCAACAAAACCTTCGTGAGATCCGTTAGTATAAGAATAATAGACCACTACTGTAAGTGTTGTATCAAACCAATTCATATTCTGTTTTTGTATTATATCTACTATATTCTAACTTTTCTATGGCAAAAACTCATCAAAGAAAAACCATAGAGCCATCGAAATAAGCACACAACACAAAGAAAATAGAATCTGTCAACACAGAACAGTCTGTAGCAATCTGACTATTTGGAATACTTCTGTATCTCCAAAAATTCTGAAAAATTAGGACGACCTTAGAAATTTGTGTATTGATATACTACAAGTAGAATGGGTATTTTATTGCTCTCTGGTAAAAAAATTTCATTTCGTGAGCGTAAAAGTTTCTGTTTTTTCAGCAATATCAAACAACTATCACCCAAGAAGATCCTAAAGGCTTTACTTGGCACAAACACTAATTAAAACATGAAAAAACACAATCATAACAATAGGATAATTGTGCTAACATACAAGAATAGGAAGCAAAAAGCAAAAATAAATTCTATTCATTGGGTTGCCTCCCAACAAGCGCTATAGTTTTATGCCCTTAGCTAGGCATAAAGCAAGGATCTAAGTTTTGCCATCTTTGTCCAACTCTTCAATCAAACACTTAGAATCCTTCAAGGATTTAGCATAAAGGTTTTCAATAACAATACTCCTAGGAATAAATTCAAAGATTTCATTCTTGCAAAAAAGATCTCTTATCACTTCAACAAAATCCGGGTGAACACTAATCATCTTAAGATCTCCATTATTACTATTACTAGAAGTGGCACCCTTGTTCCGGGATCTTCTACTCTTTACGAGAGTTTCCTCAGTAATTTTAGTGGTAGCAAAAGCCGTGCTTAGATTACTAAAGATTTCTTCCAATTTATCGATCCGAGACGGACTTTCTTCTATTCTGACATGGATTAAGGTACCCCTCTCTTTTAACAACTTAAAAATATCTCCCACTTTTGACCCAAGATGCGTAGAAAAAATATGCATCTTTTTATATATTATTTCCATATGATCTTTGGTGAGAATTTTCTTTTCGATAGCATCTAATATTTCCATAACGTGCTCAAGAGTCAAAATTGTTTCATTAACCATAAGAGGTGGTGAACCCACTAAATTTCCCATAGCATTAAGGGCATCAAAAGGAGGACTCGTTAAGAAATTGCCACCGGTAATCGTATCAAGGACGAATCTATACCAAGTGGTGATGCCAACATAAAAACAACGCAAAAGCACAACGGTAGATTGCTGACGGATAGATCTATTATGAGCATTGCAAATTCTATACCAAGCATCTTTAAAATTTTCTCCTCCCCTTTGTTAAAAGTTGAGGACTTCGTCCTCGGGAGTGCAAGCAATAGAAGCAGCAAACAAAGAAGCGCGCAGAAATAGATCCGGCAAGAAAACTGCGAACAAGAAAGAGAGGTGAATAAAACGGTTGTGAAGTGGGGGTGAGGAAAATGAGAGGCAAATGGTAAATAATGTAAATTACGAGGAGATGAGATTTTTGATTAGGAACTTGGTTATGAAGAAGATCCTCCCCGGCAACGGCGCCAGAATTTCCTTTTGATTACTCTCTGACTATAACGCCAGAAAAGCTCCTGTCTGCTAGGACTATGTCGGTATTTCCCCAAAGAGGAAGCGATGATGCAGCACAGTGGCGGTAGATATTTCCCGTAGTGAAGAAACCAAGGTTATCGAACCAGTAGGAGAACCAAGCAACACAACGTAAATAGCAGCTGCACACAAATAACAACACCTTCCAACCTGACGTGTTAAAGGGGTTGTCAATCTCTTTCGGGTAACGATGCGAGAAAACTATAGTAGATTGAAATAATAGATCGCAAATAAAATAAAGTGCAGCAAAGTATTTTTGTATTTTTGGTTTAATATATCTGGATAAAAATGCAAAATAAAAGTAGATCACAAGCAAATATATGAGGAAGAAGACCCGGGGGCCGTAGGTTTCACTAGTGGCTTCTCTCGAGAAAGATAGCAAACGGTGGGTAAACAAATTACTGTTGGGCAATTGATAGAACCTCAAATAATTATGATGATATCCAGGCAATGATCATTACATAGGCATCACATCCAATATTAGTAGACCGACTCCTTCCTACATCTACTACTATTACTCCACACATCGACCGCTATCCAGCATGCATCTAGTGTATTAAGTTCATGGAAAAACGGAGTAATGCAATAAGAATGATGACATGATGTAGACAAGATCCATTTATCTACTACTATTACGAGGCTATAAGATATCATGCATATAAGAGATCAAACTCAAATAACTTTCATGGATATAAAAAGATATGACTGATCATAAACTCAAAGTTCATCAGATCCCAACAAACACACCACAAAAAGAGTTACATCATATGGATCTCCAAGAGATCATTGTATTGAGAATCAAGAGAGAGAGATGAAGCCATCTAGCTACTAACTACGGACCCGAAGGTCTACAAAGAACTACTCACGCATCATCGAACATTCACCAATGGAGGTGGTGAACCCCATCCGAGATGGTGTCTAGATTGTATCTGGTGGTTCTGGACTATGCGGTGGCTGGATGAATATTTTGTCGACTCCTCTAGGGTTCTGAGATTTTTGGGGTATTTACATAGCAAAGAGGCGGTCTGGGGGGCACCCGAGGTGGGCACAACCCACCAGGGCGCGCCTGGGCCTCCTGGCGCGCCCTGGTGGGTTGTCCCCTCCTCGGGACTACCCCAGGTGCAACCAGGGCCCCACTTATTCCTTCTGGTCCATAAAAAATCTCCGTAAAGTTTCGTGGCATTTGGACTCCGTCTTATATTGATTTTCTGCGATGTAAAAAACATGGAAAAAACAGGAACTGACACCTGGCACTATGTCAATAGGTTAGTACCAAAAAATGATATAAAATGGTTATAAAAGATCCAAGATTGATAATATTACAGCAAGGAACAATCAAAAAATATAGATACATTGGAGATGTATCATGATGGCAGCAGGATCGTGCCAGCCTTTGCGGCCGGGGCAGTTTCCCCTTTGGTGATAAGGGAGTAGTTGCGTCTGCCTGCCCCCATAGCAAGTCCCAAACCCTTCGGCTTTGGTGAAAGAATACTAGGACGGCGACACGGCAGGACAGAGGTCATTGTGGAGCCCCCTGCTCTTCATGGCTAACACCTTTAGCAGGCGAAGATGCCTTTTGTCAGGATAAGCACCGGCGCATGTCCCCTTTCAAATTGCCACCATGTGGTTGCCCTTTCCCGCTCATATTTTCGGGGAAGAGGTCTGAGGCACCTATAAAAGGGGTAGTGCTGCCACTGTAGAGGAGGATTGACCCCTATCACCATTAATGACCCCCCCTAGAGCTCTCGTTCACCTTGTAGCTCCAAGAGCACTGTCCACAAGTAATTCCACCAAACAGGAGTAGAGTTTTACACAACACGGTGGCTCGAACCTTGGTAGCTTGTTGTATCTCTATCGTGCCTCGTGCCTAGCTCGTAGCCTCGTGGTCGTGATCCAAGTCCCCAGAGTTCAAACCAAGGTTTTGGAGGATTTCCCATAGCTCAGAATCAATCCCTCGACATAATGACCAACAAAGTAAGCAAGTTAAAATATGTATTGAAATTTTATAAATTTTATGGTACTTTTTCATTATTGCCTTTGAATTTATTGTTATAATTCATTTTAGAGTTTTGTACACTCTAGCCCATCGCATGGAAGTTGCAAGGAGATTGTTCATAAGAGAACACTAGTTGTTCAATGTAATGAACAAAAGGGCCATACTCCTATTATGAATAGGATGTAAGTTATGAATATTGTTGATAGAATTGAACATCCATAACATTCGCGCTAAATATTGCAATACTAAAAGAATACCCACATACGTGTGCCACTGCATTTAGTCACATTGGAGAGACCCGCATGGAGAATTCCATAGTGATGGATTTTGGAGTCATATGATTATGAATCATCTAACACTTACAACTTTCGTCCAATACGTGAAGTAAACTAAAATACCATTCACAATCCATAAAGAACGAGCAGCAAAAATAAAATGGAAATATGCATATTGACGCATGTAGTCAAATAAGTATTAATTGTTGCAAGTAGTGAATTTATCTATCTTCAAGGATGACTCGAGTAGATATTTATATGTACTAATTGAGACATAAATCTTGATATTTTGAAATGTTTCAAAATATTTTCAGAATGAAGTAGAAATTATTGTAACAAGAAAATAATGTTTCTACAATTGGATTGCATAAATAAATATTTGAGTTACAAATTTAGCGAATGCCTGATGAGTTGTGATAAATATTTTATAGCTTGCACCTCCTAGAAACACTACTAAGAGTAGAGTGTTTTGAGTAGATGTAATCCAACTATGTATGACATGGTGCAATCAAAGATGACATTAATTATTTCACCAATATACTTTTTAATGTAATGCTTTAGAAACTATGGCTTTTACACTGAAAAGAGTGCCATCAATTTTTTTGAAATAAGTGTTACTTTCTAGGTTATCCCAAATGGTTGGGTATTCCTCTATCACTACACTGAGGCAAAGTATTTTGTCACAGAGTGTGGAAATTTTTGAAGAAAATGTTTTTTGCAAAAGAGTGAGTGGGAGGACAGTGCAATTCGATGAGGTTGTAGAATCTTCGTGATCAGGTCAAGGAAAAGAAATGCTAGAAGTAGTTCTAAAATTTCTTACCGCGAATGATACAGAAGCCTCTACATAGGATATAGAGACATTGGTCGAACATGCAACTAAACTATATAGGTTGGAAAATTCATATAGACCTTGAGGGTGTGCAGACGAAATATTGTTGAAACAAATAATGAACCTATGATACATAGAGAAGCGTTGATGGGCCCTAACTTTAGTATTGGCTATACTCCAAAATAACCCGAGATAGTATCCATACACACAATCCAAGTTTAGAACTTGATAAACCCTCTGAAAGACTTAAAGTATGTGTAGTGATGGATGTATAGATTGACAAAAATAGAAATGTTTTATAATGCTTGACTTGTTGCAAATAGTTTATGAAAAGATCAAGGAGTTGATTATGATGAGAATTTCTCATCATAATAATACTTAAAGTGACTACAGATTGAACTAGCAATTACTAAATATTTCAGTTATGAGATATAACAAACAGATATCAAAATGATTCCCATGAGATGGAAATAGAACCAAGGTTGTATATTTGATGCGGTCCAAGGTAATTTTCTTGATCCAGAGGATGCTAGTAAGTTTGCAAACTTCAAGAGATCCAATAATGATCTAAAGTAAGCATAGTGCAATTAGAATCTTTGATTTTATGAATTGATCAAATAATATGATTTCATCGATAGAAACAAAGATGCTTGTATTTACAAGAAAGTAAGTTGGAGGATGATAATATTTCTAAACATGTGTGTGCATGACACATTGTCGATTGGAAATTATATTTCTTGACATGAAATAAGACTCTACTGAAAATAGTTTTTCAGTAAAGTACTTAGGTAATATAGTCCTTGTATTAGATATAATAATCTATGGAGATAGTAGTGTCTAACCGGGCTTATCCAAAATACACATTGACAAAGTACTAAAGCAGTTTAGTATGAAAAACATCAACAAAGAGTTTTCTTGTCAAATTCACATGGAAGGAGTTCTTAGCAAGAATCAGTATCTTGAAATACTGATGAGTGAAATACATGATTTCAAACACACTTGTGTTAATTCCATGGTATGTAAATAACCAGATATGTCCACTACTCCAAGTAAGTTGTGATTAAAGTTACTATAATGGTCAAATTGTTGATCATATGAAAAAAGTGAAAATCTCATTGAGTACTAACGACATGTTTCTCGCATACGAAGAAAATGAAGAGATTTCTGTAGGAGTTACATCAATACATGCTTGATGTAAGTGGTACATCAACGAAAATCTTCAACCGGTGCTCCAAGTGAATTTTGATTTAAATTAAATGATTTATGATGGCACAGTAAGTTGGAATTGGTCCAAGAAAGTTATTGTGGTGAATTCTATAACATAAGATTGAGTATATTGTCGCTTTAGAATCAAGTTTAATTTATGAACTAGGTATGGTTCTAGATGATTGTACAAATGGAACATTGTTCTCAAATAGTGGTTCTATTGCTCAATCTAAGGAATCAAAGGTCTTGCTAGTGATTCAATATATACTAAGCTTGTTTCACACAGATTATGAATTATGTGAAAGCATGACGGATGCATAGAAATGCAAATTATACACATGGATCTGAAGTTGTCAGATTCGATAGGACAAAGTCCATACCAGAAGCAAAGCATGGACTGACACCAGATTTGGTGTAAAAGTCAAAAGTGCTAACTATATTATTGACACTAGTGCAAGTGGGAGACTGTTGGAAATATGCCGTAGAGGCAATAATATTTGTATTATTATATTTCCATATTCACAATTAAGAGTTTATATTTCATGTTATAACTGCTATGATCCTGAAATATGTGATTCGGTGGAAAACTCATATGCACGTGTGAAATGAAAAACAGTAAAACAAAAGGTTCCTAGTCTAGCCTCTAAGACTAGCTCAAGTGTTGTTGGTGATCATGTTTTCCGGATCTTAGGATATCATTAAGTGTAACGATGATCCTAAAAGAACATTGAGATTATGACGTTAGAAGAACGTTCATATTGAATCGACCCAATCTTGTTTGTTATGAATTGAGTTAATATCATCTGCATTCAATTGTAATAACGTGGAGTGTTAACTTGTGGAATTGCTCCTTATACCATGAGATTATCGTGGTCACTTCTTACCATACGGTGGGCTTTGGGGTTGCTCAAATATCAACTATAACACGGTGAGCATGCCGACAACTTACAGGTTCATCGGAAAGTTTGACAAGTGGCCAGATAGCTCGACTGTGGGATTTGCTCTACCAATGATGGAAGATATTCTTAGGGACCTCTTTGTGTGACAACATCAATCATCATCTAGCCAAATACGCGTGACTTCGTCACGGGGATGCTGGAACACAATAACGAGAAAGAAAAACAAAACTGGTAACGAGGATTTCAGTATAACAAGCATGGTGATGACTCGGGATGATACCCATGCATCCCGGGTTTTGTGAAGTGTCACAAAGCAAAGGGAACATCACCTGATAACCAAAGTTTCACTTGGATATCATTTGTGTGCTCATAGGGACCGATACGGACGTCCATAGTCCCGCTGTCGGTCATTAAACGAACGGTTTCGTTCATCTCTATGAGTTACCGAACCTACGGGGTCACAAGCTTAAGAAAATCATGATATGCTAAGTGTTAGTAGGACAGGAGTCATGAGAATATATTGGTGGAATTATTTCATGAATATTCGGAATAGTTCCGAGAGGATCCGGAAGCGTTTCGGGGTCATCGAAAAGGTTTCGGAAAGTATCGAGTAATACTAGGTATTACCGATAAATTATATATGTGTGTAAAATGTTTCCAGAGATGTTAAATAAAATATATAATGTTCTAGAGGTATTTAGAACATTTTATATTTAATTTAAATATCAACGGGCCTAAAAGGCCAAGAGGTGGAAGGCAACTTGGGCCACAAGGGCCCGAGTAGGAAGGCGCCCCCCTTTCCTTGTGGGGGTGTGAACTGAACAATGGGAGGGAGTCCTACTTCCTTCCCATGGCCAGCGCCCCAAGGAGGGACTTTCTCCCATTAGTGGCTGCCCTCTCCTCCTCCAACAACCTATATATACTAGGGGGGTTTTCTCTATTGTTTCATACAAGTTTTGGGGCCTCATCTAGTTCTTCTAGTTCCAGTGCTAGTCGGTCCTAGTTGACTAATTAGAGCTAGACTAATCCTCTTGTCCTCATAATTAGAAGCCCATTGTGGTTAATCTCCTCCCTCTAATTCTCCGGAGACGATTGGCTCTAAACAGCGAAGCGCTGCCGGATCATGAAGGTTGCACGCTTGCAACCAAGTAGAGAGGTTGTGCTTTTGGTATTTGGTTCGAGGGACTGTTCGTTGGTGGTACGAGGGATCATTCGTCGAAGGTTCGAGGGACTCCAAGTATGATCTACATTGACACGTTCTTCTCCCTCTGCAACTTGGTGACAGTAACAATTGTGATCCCAACCCGTTATGCATCTTCATATTCATCTTGGGTGATTGTAGGTGAGATTTTTTTTGTTTTCTACTACATTTCCCAACATATCATACTTTCCATCCAAGGCTCTAAGGATCTTCTCGATGATGAATTTGTTAATCATCTCTTCACTTCCTAAGCTGGCAATCTCATTTGTGATGAGAGCGAGCCTAGAGTACATTCCCGCGACTCCTTCACCATCCTTCATCTTAAACTTGCCAATTTGACTTTGGAGCACATCCAACTTGGATTCCTTGATGGACTAGGTACCTTCATGCATATCAACCAAAGTATCCCAAATTTTCTTTGCATTCTCAATGTGGCTAATCTTGTTGAACTCCTTGGGGCACAAACCGTTCAAGAGAATTTCGCAAGCATGAGCATTGTATTGCAACATCTTCAATTCTTCTCTGGTTGCTTCATGTTTTGGATCCTTTCCATCCTCAAATAATTCACCTTGCAAGTCAACACAAATAATAGCCCAAATGGCTGGATTATGACCAAGAATATGCATTTTCATTTTATGCTCCCAACTAGCAAAGTTTGTACCATCAAAATATGGACATATACAGTGGTAATTTCCCTCACTAGATGCCATGCTCTCCTAGGTGGTTAAACCAATGCAATGGAGACCAAAGCTCTGATACAACTTGTAGGAGCATAAGTAGGTCTAGAGGGGGATGATTGGACTACTTGACCAAATAAAACCTGGAATTTTCCCTATTTTACTTCTTGGCAAGTTTTAGCGATTATTACAAGTCAAGCAACACCCTAGACATGCAAGTCTAGATAGTAGTGTCGGCCTTATGGGATCGAGGGTACCCAGACCTACCTGCCTGCGGCCTAGCACGCTACCTCATTGATGGCTTGGTGCAGCCCAATGGGAAGGCCTCTAGGACAAGACCCTAGCAGGGCTCCTGGCCTCGTGAGGCGGACGACGCCAAGACCTACCGAGGGGCAG
The DNA here is from genome assembly GCF_018294505.1 of Triticum aestivum. Classification (NCBI taxonomy): domain Eukaryota; kingdom Viridiplantae; phylum Streptophyta; class Magnoliopsida; order Poales; family Poaceae; genus Triticum; species Triticum aestivum. The sequence goes on from NC_057806.1 coordinate 131,275,411, forward strand.
CTCCCTGAGCCTGCCTCCCGAGGAGCGGAGATTTCTATGGAGGTACCCAGCCTCATGAGGCTCTCGATTATGTAAGCCATGACGACCAAGGCCAGGTGGGTGCCAGCGGGCGCAGAGGAGGACAGTTTCCTCTTTAATGCTAAGGAGGCAAGGACGTACACGGGTTCCCAAGGAATCCCCCAAAGGTTTCCATTCCAGTGCAACAAGACCAATACCACGAGCTCGGCAGGATGGATGTCATCGCTGAGCCCACCTCTGCATCACGACCAGAAGCTTTGCAGGCGAAGGTCACCTTTCATCAGGATTAGATGTACTCCTTGTTCCCTTTCAAATTGGATGTGTAGGATCCTTTCCCGCCTAAGTTAGGAGGGAAGAGGACCAAGGCCACTATAAATATAGGTTAGTCTGCACCATAGAGAGGGACCGGATCCATTACACCCTCACTACCCTAGCCCTTGCAAGGCTGCTCATCCACTGTACTAGTTGATCCTCAACCTCCTCGTGAGGTCAATCCACCACAAAGCAGGAGAAGGCCGTGGGGTGGTGAGCTTGAGGCTTGAGCTGGTTGGGATCTTCGCACACGCCCTGGAGTTCGAACCTTGTTGGGTCTGCGGAGCCTCGATTTCGACATTTTGCGCGCCAGGTAGGGGCATGTAGAAATCCTCCTTCCAGTCTCGCTACATCTCTGCTCCGTCGCTTCCATGGCTGACGCACAACGAGTCCGCGCCGAGCATTGGGCCGCTCGCATCGCCCAGACAGCGCCTGTAGGTCATGGCGTCATGCGCCGCTCTACCTCTCCCAAAGTTAACATGGCCACTGACCCTGCTACTCACGAGCAGCAGGATTTGTCGCGGTCACCCTCCGTGCAGCTTGATGGCCGCACCTCCACTCCGTCTCTCACTCCCGCCACGACGTCGTCCTCCCACGTTCGCTGAGGGCCGGTGAATGCGCAGGTGCGCTGCTCATGGTGCGCGAGCTGCTGTGCTACCACCTCTCTGATGAGGGCTACAACGCCTAGCTCGGTCACATCACTGAGCTTGTCAATGCCGTCGGCGAGGCCCCGGCACCATCCCACTCACTCTGTCCCCCGCTGTCCCGGGCAGGCAACATGGCCCATGGCGCGCCTCCTCCTCCTATGGGCGGAGCCGACCCTGAGCCTAGGCGCGACGCTCCCCTGCGCGACCCACTGCATGGAGCGTCGGCGCCGACACGGAATGAGGCAAGCTGCCAGGTGGTGCAGAGGCCACAAGGTGATGCTCGTGCGCTCCCCGCACCATCGCGCCAGCATTAAGACCACGCGTCGCTGGGGACCGCGGTGCACGAATGTCAAGGTAGAGCTTCCCTCGTGCGTGTTGCACCTGTGAGTGCAGCGGGCTATCGGGCCTTCACCCTGGAGTTGTGCCACGTCGTCTGGCCCGACAAGTTCAAGCTAAACCTGCCTCCATGCGACAAAGGCACCCCGACCCTGCGAAGTTCCTCCAGCTCTACTCGCTAAGCATCGAGGCGGCAAACGGTGATGACAAGGTCATGGCAAACTGGTTCCCCATGGCCCTCAAGGACGGCGTGCGCTACTGGCTCATGCACCTCTCGGAGGGGTCGATCTCCTCTTGGGATGAACTTCGCGAGCGCTTCATCGCCAACTTCCAGGGTGTCGTGGGGTTGTCACGGCAGATGTCCTAGAGAAAGGACTTAGTCGTGGAGCCATCGCGACTAGTTAGCTTGAAGGGGTTAAAGAGGACACAAGGATGCAAGAGAGTTTATACTAGTTCGGCCCCTTCGATGAAGGTAAAAGCCTATGTCTAGTTGTGATGGAATTGATGGGTGTTTCGATGACTAGGGAGCAAACAAGCTTCGCCTATGTCTCGAGTTGTTGTCTGTTGTCCTTGAACCGCCGCCGGGTCGTCCCCTTATATACATGGGTGACGCCCGTCGGTTTACAGAGTCCCAACACCGGCTCATAGATGTGTCCGGTTTGGTTTCTACTTATTCCTAACTTACAATACAAGTTACATATTGACGCCGGTTTACGGCTACAGGCTCTCAACCGATTATGGGTCTTGATCCCTCATCTACCTTCATGGGCTTTAACATGCTTAACTACTGATGAAGTTAATCCGGCCTAGATAGGCCGGTTTACGCCCAGTAGTAATATCCCCAACACAGGGCACCCGCGACCAAGCCCCTGCGGTGAACGACCTGCGTCGCGTGAAGCAGCAGTCGAGCGAGACTCTGCACAAGTACATACGTGCTTCACGAATGTTCGCCTCAAGATCCCGATGGCGTCGGACAAGGCCATCATCTCGGCGTTCACCAATGGCGTCAGGGACATCAATATGAAAGAGGAGCTTGCCATCCACGACGATTTGCGCTCGGCCCTGGAGATGTTCAACCTAGCGAACAAGTGTGCAAGGGCCAAAGAGGGCCGCCTCTCCCTCCTCGAGCTTTCGGAGGCCGACCCTGAAGACAAGAAGGCCAAGGCTAAGGAGGCAAAGCGCAAGGGCCCCGCCGTGCTCGTGATTGAGCCCGATATGAAGTGTGGTCGTGACCATGATGAGCCTCCCAGGGGCAACCGCCCATTCTGCATCTTCCACAACCTACACAGCCACAACACCAACGACTGCCAGGAGCTTAGGGCACTCCGTGACGGGTGCCTCGGCCGCCACCCTGAGCGCGGCGACCGCGGCTACGGCCGTGGAGAAGGCCACGACGGAGGCTGCTGGGACAACTGGGACCCTCGTCAGGACTGGCGCGACCAGCCTCGCGAGGACCGCTGGCATGATCAGCCTCGCGATGGCCCCTGGCGTGACCAGCCTCGTGAGGCCCGTCCTCAGGGCATTGCCGGCCTCCCTCCACTGCCGCCTCCGCCAAGGAGAAATGACGACGACCGATAGGATGATGGGACTGGGGGCTTCCAGGAACCATGTGCGATCACCTGCATCCTGGGTCGTACCCAGGCCCCTGCCTCGAACCGCATCTTCAAGCAATTCTCTCATGAGGTGAATGTGGCCCTCCCGAAGCTTGAGGCTGCACGTCCCCTCAGGTGGTCGCAGTACGCCATCACCTTCGATTCCAAGGACCACCTCAAGTGTACGGCCGCCCAGGGCGTGCTTCCCATGCTTTGCACGCCCACTATCAGCAACGTCCTCGTCACCAAGACACTCATCGATAGTGGCGCTGGGATCAATGTTCTCTCTATTGAGATGTCTGAGACGCTTTAGGTGCCTTATGACTAGCTCCTGCCAACCAAACCATTCTATGGGGTGACCGGCGGTTCCACCATCCCCCTGGGGCAAGTACGCCTCCCAGTCACCTTTGGCAAGCGTGAAAACTACCACACCAAGCTCATCGACTTCGACGTCACTCACATTGGCCTATCATACAATGCCATCCTCGGGTACCCTGCCCTTGCCAAGTCCATGGCAGCAACCCACCATGGATACAACGTCCTCAAGATGCCAGGGTGCACCGGCATCATCACGGTCGCCTGTGATGAGAAGTATGCAGTCTGCTCTCTTAAGCGCACCTACCGAGCCGCCGTGGCCGAAAACTCTGATAATGAGGGCGGCACCCTGCCTCCCAAGGCCACCCCCTCGAAGAAGAAGCAGCTCCTCCCCACGGGCCATCAGGAGGCTAAGATTCCCGATGGTGGTGCATCGGGTTCCGCGCCCACCGCTGTGGCACCCCTTCCACGCGCATAGGAAGGCGCACCTGATACCTCCCTCAGGACGAGCTCGGGGCTTCCGTCTGGCAAGCCTCTGACCTGACCTATGTGACGAGGGAGGTGCTCGGGCAACACTTGAAGGCATGCTTCGATGCGCGCCCCCATGAGCAAGGAGCGAGGCGCGAGGCGCCAGGTGCGTGAGAGTTCATCACCAAGGCGATCAAGGAGCTTCAGGAGGCGCGGGCCATGCGTGGCGAGCACCGCCCCGCATGGCCTACCAGTGCTGCTGCCGCCCCCGGCATGGGTGGCGAGCTGCGTGTTTTCATCAACAACCTGGGCCTCAACAGGGCCACTTCATAGGACCTCTTCTGGCCATCCCGCATCGCCCGGAGCAGGGGCTACCCCTGCAACTACATTTGTATGCCATTTGGCCTGTTGGACGTGGGTGCCTCATACCAGCGCCTCGTGCAGTGTGCTATGGCGTCTCACAAGGCCAGGCGCTTGGCGGTCATGTCTCGGGAGGTCCCGGACCCTTGTGAGCCCCCTGGGCCTCGTGATCCTCCCACGCCCCAGGAACCGCCCAGCTCATGAGGAGCAATCTCCACGGTACGCATCTTCTGCTACCTCGACGCTTCCACAACACTAGTGCCAGGTGACTTTTTGGTTTTTTCAGCTGAGCGCGCCCCTTGGGCTGCATTATCCTCAAGCTGTCAGGGCCACCCCTGCAGTTGTGTCATTTTGCTCGTGTACCTTGAACCTCTTATGCTTTCGCGAGCTGCTAAGATCATTGACCTTATGTATGCTGTTGCATCACTCCTGGAGTCACTTCTGTGGGCTTCGCGTGTTGTCAGCTCTCCTTCTGAGCATCCCATGAGAGGGGGCTACTGGCATAGTGCATGTGCTCGGGTTCGTCTCTACAGCGCTGATAAATCTAAGTGACTGATCTCTGACCCTCGGGCGGGTCCCGTACGCATCACCTCGCTAGGTCCTTTGTTGCTTCGTCTTCTCACGGAACGATCACAAGCAGATCGGCAAGCATGTGTCGCCTCTCGTGTTTTGTAGTCGTCTAATTCACAGGAACCTCAGGAGCCAAGTGTTCGGGTGACACTCTGCCACCTTCATGAGGGTTGTCTTCGACCGAGTAGCTGTTCCCGCAAAGGCTAAGTATATCGACTCGCTCACCCCGGCGGCCCTCTTTCCTAGCAACCCTCATGAGGCAAAGCCACTCCTTCTTCGTGCAAACCGCTTGCACGTTAAAAGGGGGGCGCTTGAGGATCGCACCTCAGGAGCTCCTACTGGCTTTCGTGTCCACACCCCTGGCCTTGCATACGGCGTCGCGACCTGGCATACCAGCGGGAGCTGAGCTCCGCTCGAGGGCCGAGTCCTGAAGACGTAGAGCATCAAGGTGGGCGAAGAAAGGGGGTGGTGCACTTGGCGGGGAGACACGGCGAAAGGGGTGTGGCTTGGTGGCGTAGGCGATTCTTACGTAATATGCTGGGTGTCAAATTTCTCACGCACCGCAAGCGAGACTTGCGCTGGTTCATTTCAAAACGGGAGACGCACACAAGATTAGAAAGCCCCCGGGACGTGTGCCCCTACAAAGCAAGAACCGTCGTGGACTGCGAATGCGCTAAGCTAAGTTACCCTGCTCACGCGCGGGCACGAGCATTACCACTATGCACGTTGTTTTCTAGTGACCTCGCTCGGGCAAGGAAACCCCCTCTTTAATCTTTCGAGATCCACTTGCACGCCAAAGGGGACCTCGTGAGCATCGCGCCTCAGGAGCTCTTACCGGACCTGGGGTTGCTATCCTCCTGGCCTTGCACGCGGCATTGCAGCCTGGCATACCAGCAACGGCTGAAGCTCACCTGGGGACTGGGTCCTGTTGACGCAGAGCAACACGCTACCGTAAGACCAAAAAACGGGACTCATGCCCAAGTGAGAGACATGAGCATAACCAAGAAGATAAGCCAGAAGCACCGGGGATAAAGGCGCAAGCGCCATGGTTCTTACACACCCCCACGAGGCCTTTCTTGACTTTGATGCAAAGAAACAAAGAAACAAAAAAGGCGACCTCCCGAGGGCCGCAGCTCGGGAGGCGCCGGCTCCGGCGTCGTGGCACCTAGTCGGTGTCCTCCTCCTCCTTGACCCGGGCACGGCGGCGCGGCGACTCGTCGTAGTCGTTGTCGCTTGAGCTTTCCCTGGGGGAGGTGTCGCCGCTGCTGGAGGCGTCGTGGGCGTCGCCAAGGGCAAGTTCACAGCCGAGGGCCTCGCCACCCCGTTGGCCGCCGTTGTCAGAAGGGTGGTCACCGCCGCTGTTGCCGCCCCCCGGGAAGCATTCCAGGCGTCCGCCATCTTCTCTGAAGACCTTGAAGAAGAGCGTCGTCGCCCCATCGTACTTGAAGTGGAGGGCGTGCCTCCCCTTCGAGCCGCAAGCGCGGGCGATCGCTCCCCATCCTCGGGTCATGTAGACATAGCCAGAGAGGGTGGCCTCGACCTCCGCCTGTGAGTACTGGTTGCAGCAGCCATCGTGTTGCAGCCATAGCTCGGTGGGCCCTCTCACTGGCAGGTCTTCCACCAAGGAATGTGGGAGCCGGATCCAGGTGCTTAGCAGCCTCGCCACCCACACCACGAACTCGCGCGTCGTCGGCTCCGCATGAATAGGTGGGCGGGAGGTCGGGCTGCTGTCGCGCTCCTCCCTCCTCGGCCTCGACCTTTGTGTCTCCCATGGCCACCCCCGTGGGAAGGACCCCTTTCGCGAATCCTAGGGCCGACGCGGACCCAAGTGGAGCGTGCTTGCATCAGAGAGGGGTTGTCTCAGGCTTTGAGACGATCTTGCGAGGATGGCCTCGCCCTCTCTTCGGAGGGGGCAACCCCGGTTCCTCCCGTGGAACCTTCCCCTTCTCGGTGGCTGAGAACCTCCTCACCGGCGTCATGGATGTTGCAGCAAGAGTGCGGAATGGGAGAGAAAGGAGATGAAGATGGGCTAGGGGCTCCGTCTCCCTCGCCCCCGCCCTCTTATAAGCGATCGGAGGCCAACCGACGTCCCTTCGCATGTGAGCAATTATGGCCCTGTAGGCATGCACCAGTCTTTTGTCAGCCTGGGCGGTTGCCGAGGCGACGTGGGGGAGTGGAGGCGTCCACGTCCAACCAAGCGTGACGCGTCAAGCCTGGCCCATAGGCAATTGGGGCCTGCGATGCTTCAGCCTACTCTCCTTGGCTTCGCCTCGAAGCCAGCCTGTCGGTGTCAAAACAGGCGGATATCGGGTAGGGGGTCCCGAACTGTGCGTCTAAGGCGGATGGTAACAGGAGGCAGGGGACACGATGTTTACCCAGGTTTGGGCCCTCTCGATGGAGGTAAAACCTGACGTCCTGCTTGATTGATCTTGATGATATGAGTATTACAAGAGTTGATCTACCACGAGATCGTAGAGGCTAAACCCTAGAAGCTAGCCTATGGTATGATTGTATATGTATCTATCGACTAGCCTGACCCTAGTTTATATAATGCACCAGAGGCCTAGGATAACGAGAGTCCTAGCCGAATACGTCGGTGGGGGAGGAGTCCTTGTCTTGACCACCAAGTCTTGTGGAATCTTCCTTGTATGCGGCAGCTGTCCGAACTGGCCCATGAGTATACGGCCATGGCGGTCCTCGGCCCAATCTAACTGACCGGGAGACGGCATGGTGAGTACCCCCTAGTCCAGGACACTGTCAGTAGCCCCCTAAACCGGTCTTCAAGTTGGGGACGCTCTTTGATTCTTTTGAACTGTTCTTCATCTTCGGTCGTCGGTCTTGAAAACTGGTTCAACATATCTTCTTTGATCTTGAGGATCACCAATATGCATCCGAAAAGTTTATACGTCGGGTATCCAAGGAGCCCCTTTAAGTTTTCGGCCTTTATCAATGCCTTGTTATTTTTATGCCACGCATCGGGTTTGAAGCTGTTCCCGGGCGACAGCGCCCTCTTGCATCCGAGCTCCAACGCCGGACTGCATTCAAGGTATCTTTTGCAGACGAGCACCAATGTCGGACCGCTTCTGAGCTCCAATGCTAGAATGTGTCCGAGCTCCAACGCCAGACTATGTCCAAGCTCCAACGTCGGACTGTATCCGAGCTCCAACGCCGGACTATATCCGAGGTGTCATAAATCACCTTGGTTCAAAAAAGTTGAAGGAGTTTAGCCGAGCTTAATGCCGGAAATGCCCTCTATGGAACCAGCCACTAGCGCCCGAGCTTTATGCCGGACAGCTTCCGAGGTGGTGCACCACCCCGACTGTGAGCCGATTTTTTATCAATATTTTTTATTGGTGCAATTTATTCTCTAACGAGATAGATAGCCAGTAGCCCTCAAGGTGTGTATCGGTCTAAAACCTGAGATGCACTTGAAGGATGACATAAGACCGCTGATCCCAGTAGTTGCTGAGACTCAGGCTGATTTGCAAAATCGGTCTGAGGATCAACTCCTAGCTCGGCAGAATACTTCGGGACACAAAAAGCGGTGTGCAGAGTCCTCGAGACTCAGGTTGGGTGCGGCCGACCAACCTGAGGATCATAATCTTCTCGAAAACTATATTGCACTTAAATTTTCTACATTGCATTGCCAATGCAGTAGCTCCCGAGACACTAGTCGGGTGGCAACACCAGATCAGGGGATCGATACGCCCCTTTAATATTAGTAAATGATAAGCCCGAAGCCCAGTAGCCCCGAGCCTTAATGTGGGCACGGGTGGCCGAATTAAGGATCGATATCGTAATAAAATCACAAATTATGTGTAATGATCCTATGTACCCAAGTACTTTACATCATTAATGCTCGGATCGGCATTGTAAAAACTTTGTTGACCGACCATCGGCTTCCACCTCCTTGGCCAGCAGCCGAGGAGTGTTTGTCCTACTTTACAAAGCCTTTATGAGGGCAAAGATTTACGGCAAACAAGGCAATCCGGCCATACGGTTTTATAAACAAAGGTACGCGGAGAGATATGTTATATTACTTTTTAACGTAAGAAACATCTTCCAAAGAAAATAGTCCCGCTATAGGTTCCTTTCTTTGGGTTGTCATGCCGACCATGATCATGAAACCTCACCTCCAATCAATGCAGGAGGAAAATATTGAGGATTTAGTTCGGGGTAAGTTCCCGAACTCTATGGTAGTAATAAACCAAAATTTTCACTTCCGCCGTTGCCGACCAATGTGATCCTTTAAGATTGCTAGCTTTCGGCTTCACCCAGTCTAAGGTACTTACTCGGATAACCCGGTAGTAACAACCGTAGAGGTGCTCCCTTTACCACCTAGCCGAACAATCGGGAACGTAGGGGTAAGCACGGGAGCCAGGCAACCCAGCTTGGCCAAAATCTTAAGTCAAATTGATGCATATTTATGGCTTTATAACGATAATTACAGAAGGCAGCGCTTGTATACTGAATACAAATGCTGGTGATATATGTTTATTTTTTGTATAATGATTGTATGTACCGAAGTACTTATATTATATCGGTGTTCGCCCAAACTTTAAACGCGTCTTAACCGACCGTCGGCTTCTCCCTCTTCGGTCAAGGGCCGAAGAGTGTTATGTACTCCACCTGTCGAGTATATCGGTAGTGTTTCCGATAACCAGGCAACCATGCCATAAGGCTGTAACAGACAAAGCGCGCTCAGGGAACTTATGCTAAATTACACACGAAGTGTAAGAAGCATCTTCAAAGAAAATAGTACCCCCACCGATGCCTTTCTTCCGTGCTCATTATTACTATGAGACTTGTGCAATATATTATTTGTACTCATGAGTTTCGTTGTGTGCTGACCATGATTGAAAACAAAAAGAGCGCTAGCTTTCGGCTTCACCCAGTCTGAGGCCAGAGCTCGGATGACCCGGTCGTGGCAATCACAGAGGTGCTCCCTTTACTCCCTAGCCGAACAATCGAGAACGTAGGGGTAAACACAGGAGCGAGGCAACCTAGCTTGCAAATTGCTTAGGTCAATGTGGTGCATATTGTGGCGTAATACACGAACAAGGAATGAAGCCGTACAAGTATTTAAAACAATAATGAGGCTAGCCAACTCATCTCCAGAAGGCTCCCCCGATTGGGCCATTCGTGGCCGTCAGATCAGGGTAAAAATCCCACCTCGGCTCTCCTTATCCGTTACATATTCACTGTGTGTTTCACCTTGCTGTTTCTTTCACGCGTGTATGACGAGTGGGCCGCTTCGTCGATGGAGTCGCGATGTGTTGGCTGGGTGCGGGGTGAAACGGTATGATTAATCATTCATTCCGAAAAGCCCATTGGTCGCCCAAACCCCACAGCCACACGCCCCCGCCTCCTTCCTCCCTCACTCGTCTTAGCCGCACGAACCCTAGCCGCCGCCCCACCCGCATTAAGCATGCATCCCTGGTATGAGCTCTTCCTCCTCTGTCTATGTCTGCCCGAGCTCTTCCTCCTCCATCCTCACATGCTCCACCCCGAGCCCCGCCTCTTCCACCCCACCCAGACTTCGCCTCATCCGTTCGCGCACTAGTTCAAAGGGCAAGGCCAAAGAGCCGTGGCGAGTCCTCGGGAGAGGAGAGGAAGGCAAAGGCAGAGCAGAGGAAATCAAGAAGGTCAGGGGGCGATGGAGGGAGCGCATGGCTGAACGAACCCAAGCCGGCTAGCCCCCAACCCGCAGCTTCCACAATCCTCCCTCCTCACTTCCTCGTCAACACAGGCGCATGCGCCCCTCCCCTCTCCCTCCTTCCCGCAGCCCCAGGAGCTCCACCACCGCATTCGACGAGATCCACTGCCTCCCCGAGGTCCTTATCCATCCCAGGTCACGAGGAAGCCGCTGAAGGAGGAGATCAGCTGGGCGTCACCGGCCGAAGAAGGAGGAGAGGCGCGGATGCCAACCAAGGAGGCAGATCGGCTTGCCTCTACTACACCGTGAGCGTAGCCGCTGCCTCTGCACCCACCTGGCTCGGCCAGCATGGGAGGAGGCTCACCATCGAAGAGCAGCCGCAGGTGCCACACCATTACAAGAGCTGCAGCCAGTAGGAGGTGATGATGCGTCGCCCCATTGACAAGAGCAGGGCGGCGGATTGGATCGAGGGTGCCTGCATGGCCACGCCACCACTGCCGCCTAGAGTCGCCTTGGGTGCCGCCTCGAGTGACCTCCATCGCCGCCCCAAGTAAACTCTACCACTGCCGCCAGGAATCCCGTCCCCAGCGAGGTAACTTCCTCTGAATCACTGCTCTTGCTGGTCTTCTTGCCCTGCTTATTACACGTGTGATGTGTGTGTGTGCTTGCTGTTGCTGTGCTGCGTGTGTGCTTGCTTGTTATGTGCGTACTTGTTGGCTTGTTGCTCGGTGCTTTGTCTGGGTGTTGGGCTGCTGATGGCCTCATGTTGATGCTTTGTTGTAATATTTGTATAATGTTTGTATCTTCTATGAAGCTATGAAGCTATGCTTTGTTGTATACTGACTCTGTTGCTTGCTGCGGTTGACCTGTTGATGTTGCTACTATGCTGGCCAGGGGGTGAGTCAAGTGACATACAGACACAAGAAATATTCAGTTATGAGGATTGAAGAAATTAATGATCATTCAGTCATTGAGGATTTGAGAAGAGGCATCAATGCTCCAGTAGAGGTGTTATTGAAGTTGTGGCTGTCAATAGTCCTTTTATTGATGCTAAGTACATGGTAAGGAAATAATGCTATATGATTTGCATATTTTTTGCTATGAGAACTTCTGCAACTGAAACTCAAAGTTTAGGTGTTGAACTCATAGTTTTGCAGTAGTTAGTTTTGTACTACTTTGTATCAAAATTGCATCATACCATGTTGCACTGTATTTCGAGCATAGAAAAATTACTTAACACCTAATTTTGCACAATTGGGTTCCTACTTTTTTCTGTTATTAGGTGCAATGAAAAAAATCATCCAGTGGGATGTTCTACTGCATCAGAATTTGACAAATTTAATTCTGCCATTATATTCTTCCCTTCACTGCTCAAGTTAACACCCCTCCTCCCATTTATTGGCCCATATGTTCAATTATGAATCCACTCATGGCCCCTTTAAAGGATCCATTAAGATCGTGGATGATTCAGTATTGGAGATTAATACGAAAAGATCACAACCACGGGCGAAAGGTAAATATGCCAGGGTTAGCTAATTGTTTGCCATATTAGTGTGGTTGATATATATGTCGCGGTTTCTAAATATGCATGACATGTTGTGCTGAATAAGGACATGTGAAGCAATGAAGTCACCAAGGTAACATTATTAGTTAATAATTGATTTATAGTTTAGAGCCCCATGTTTTTCGCACATTCATACGGACATATAATAGCTTATAAGCGCACGCTTGTTGTACATCTCGAGTACTGCTTGTTCCTTCTCTTATTTTGATTCTTATGTTCACATGTTGATTTTTTGTCATAGAGGGAAAGGAGAAGTCTGAATGCGCCAACAAGTAGCGACCAATGAGCTGTCGTCTATGGATTGGCTAAGGGAGGAGTTGTCTTGTGCTGCAAGGGCATCTTGCAGATCGATTTCCTTGGTTTGATGTGTCTCAGATTCTAATTAGTATTTAATTTCCTTAGTTTTAACTTACAACCGGACAGAAATTGTTATTGCACCTGAATATTTGATTATGAATCTAAGTTATGGGAAATAGGTGGAGTAAGAGGAAATGAGGCGTTGTTAGATGGGTCCTTGCCACGATTGCCTTGAGTTTTCGCATTGAAGCACCACTTTGTATGGCTAGCCTTCCATGGCTACATCGAGGGTCCCAATCTGCAGGCGAGCTCTTCTTTTCATCTACAGGTTATGAGTCATCTCCACCTCAATGATATTTAGTTTCCACATTAACGACTATAGGTTTCTTAATGTTTTGGAGTGGTCTACTTTCATTGTCTCCGGTTCAGTTGTGTATTTCTTTGCGCCCATGTTTGCTTCAGTATTCCCTTCCAATTCTCACACTATGGTTATGGCTTCTTTATTTATGTTGGACTGTTCTGTGAACTGCCACCATGACACTTGTTGAAAATAGTGTTGTCAGGTGATAATCATTCTTGGTAGTGATTCTTGTTGTGGATGGGATATTGATGCAGATATACCACGAAGGGAAGATCTGCCTCACTGTGCACTTCAGGCGCGCGCACACTAGTGATGGTATAGGATTGGCTTCCTGGTGGAATCAGGTGCGCGTCGTCCATGGTGGCCTGTCGTGGGTGTTGGTGGGCGGCTGGAGGCGGCTGTAGCAGGTCGATTTATCTGACTACTGAAAATGAGCTTCAGAATATCTGTAGAACATAGCCCACTTCCAGCCAAATATCAATTATGATAAATCCACCATGTACCATGATCATTTGAATAGTCTTGCTTAAGTTTATGTTAGCCCTGTATGCTAATTTGAGGAGATTGTTAACTTTAAGGTGCGAACTTTATAAAATGATAATTGTACCATTTTTTGGGATTTTGTGATTCCTATGGAATTAAGAGATCATCTATTAGCCTATCCCTATTTGTAACTAGGAGAACGCCCGTGCGTTGCTACGGGCTATAATGCATACAAATGAAATAAATAAGTGATTAAGATCATCTTCAAGGTGGAAGCTCATTTCTTCATCATACGTTTGGGTGTTTGAAATTTGAACATAGAACTGGCGCATCACAGAATGTGACGTATACCCAAGAAAAAAAACTAAAACAATGATCTGGGTTAACTAAAATGTCCTCCTTCCATAAATTTACTTCATTCCATTTTTATTTTTAAAATCAACCGCTCCTTTATTAATTGGCTACAATTGTAGCATCAAAGACAATAAGAGGAATAATAGCCATCGGGGCTGGCTACTTTATTGTTCCATCTATATCAATGTTCAAAAATAATATGACTGAAATCTAAAGACATGAAATAACAATCATCGAAGATCGTGCTGGCCACCGAAGATGAGTATTCCTCTTTGAGTGCTGAAATCACCTCCAAGCTATCTGAATTTACTTCAATTTTGCTGCACCCAGCTGTGCGGGAGAGGTTAAGGCCAAACATAACTGCAATTGCTTCTGCTATGAAAGCATCATAGCAGATTTCAAGTTTTTCATTTGCTGCAGCTATAAACTTACCATTGTGGTCTCTGATGACAACACCTATAGAGCCTTCAATTTACTTCGTTCCATTATGCCATGCACATTGCTACGATTACTTGCGCTATACAAATTTAAATGTAGCATATGCTTGGTCCGGAACGGTAATCATGGTTACTCGCTTGAACCACGTCCCTCCATGGGCACCTCACACACTGCTTATCCCCACAAACCATGGCCATATGACAACAAATCATATTGTCGGTCCAAGGAGAAACCCCATGGCGGCATGCCCCCGCAAGTAGCACATTTCAGAGATCTCTTCGATGTCTATGGAGATGAGGGAGAATCTGGATATGTACCTCCATCGCCGGTGTCTCTCTGCCCTCCCTATGTCACCATTCATTACCTAGGTTAGCAAGCGCCTAGATTAGACGATGGTGAGTCACATCTTAGTCCTGCCTACTTCCTTAGAGCTTTCATCTCCACCTTGTTTCCGGTCGTTCACTTATACAACCCCCTAGCTTGAAGGAAGCCTTCGGGAATTTGAATGTTCTTGCTCATTTTGAGTAGTACTTTGGTCATCAATGTCAGGACCCCGACTCGATGTCACATCGATCTAGCCAGTAACACTTCATATCACTTTGCGGCCTCACGCACGGTGTTCCCACGGGTGTCGCCTTACCTTTGCCCGGGACCGTTTGCGCCTTTTGGCTCACGTATATGATAGTGTCGCTAGCATCCATATGATAAAGAGCCCGGGCTGACATGACTAGTCGTAAACCCAAAGTGGCACAGACTTACAGGGACAGGCATCCATGACCCAGCTTCGAACGTGTCGGTCATCAGCAAGTGGGTCCGGGCTGTAGCACTGGGCTAGCAGGACTCCGTTAAACCGGGCTGTAGCGGGCTAACAGGACTCCGGTACTCAAAGCGTGACATTTCCCCGAAGGGACAGACACAGGAACGAAGAAGGACACATGCCGGCCAGCCTAAGTGTTCCAGAGCAGTAGCAAGCTACCATGGCTCAGCGGTAACACTAGGAGACATTTCCCGGTAAGAGAGGCTACTAAAGATAAACAACTAGATAGTCAGATCCCACACATACCAAGCATTTCAATCACACACACAGTATGCTCGATATGTGCAAATACAACGAAGCATCACAACATGACTCTACGACACAAGTACTTTATTCATTAGGCTCCGAGGAGCGAGATATTACAAACATGGGTCTCATGACCCAACACGCAGAGCATACAAGTCAAAGCACAAGCGGAAGCTATCATGTCTGAGTACAGACATCTATAAATGAAAAAGGCTGAGAAGCCTGACTATCTATCAGATCCTGCCGGGGCACAAGATCGTAGCTGAGGTATCAAGCTAAACGTCGAAGTCCACGTGAAACTACTAGCGAGACCGAAGTCTCTCTGCAAAAACATAAAATAGGCAAACGTGAGTACAAATGTACCCAGCAAGACTTACATCAGGACTATCTACATATGCATCATTATCAACAAAGGGGTGGTGGGGTTAACTGCAGCAAGCCAGCTCTGACTCGGTGGCTATCCTAAACTACGACTGCAATGTAACTCTTTGAGGTGGCGCACACGAGTCCACATATTCACCAACCAATACTCCACTATGGATCCGCTCCCGTCTCCCTACGAGAACGCCATCCATAGCACTCACGCTTATCTTGCGTATTTTAGAGTATCCACTTTCACTTGTCTATGAACTGATATAAGCAACCCAGAAGTCCTTTTCCGCGGACACGGCTATTCGAATAGATCATATTAACCCTGCAGGGGTGTACTTCTTCACACACGCTCTCACCACTTACCGCCGTTTACACGACATGTACTCGGCAACCTTCAAGCGGAAGCCCAACGTGGGTGTCGGCCACGGCCTGCCTAAACACTCAAGTCTCTAGTCCAGGTTTATCGCCTATTCGGGTTCCATCCATGAGGAGATCCGGCCGGAGTTTCGCTCACAGCCCCAAACGATGTGTACAGGGTTCCGTGACACCAAACGGGCGCCCGGTTTACCCGGCCACGTGCCTACCGCATCACAGCCCACCCCTACGGTCAGCGCTGCGCACGGCCTCCAGCATACTACAAACACCAGAAACTACTTGCAACTCCTGGACAGAGGACAAGGGTGATCAAGAAGCCGAGAGGGTCCATTGGTTTCGGGCCCAATGCGTGGTAGTAGCTGAATCATGGATCACAAACACAGAACTCAGTTCCTGAGGACGGCTGCAATGAGACAACCCACCATGTACTCCTACATGGCCTCTCACCGCTACCTTTACCAAATCGTGTTCACACACTTAGCTCACACACAGTAGGACATGTTCACACGCCTCTGATTCATCCCCGATGAATCAGACCTGACTCAACTCTAAGCAGTAGCAGGCATGACAAACAAGCATGAATGAGTAGGCACAACAGGGCTCAAACAACTCCTACTCATGCTAGTGGGTTTCATCTAATTACTGTGGAATGACAGGTCATGCAGAGGATAAAGGGGTTCAGCTACCGCAGCAAGTAACAGTTGAATCGTTGTTGTCCTAATGCAGAAAAAGAGAGCAGGAGCGAGAGAGTAGGATTGTGTCGGAATGAACAAGGGGGTTTTGCTTGCCTGGCACTTCTGAAGATAGCATTGAGTCTTCATCAGTGTCAACGATCACATCATCGGTATCACGTCTATCGAGAGGGGACAAATACCGGCAACACAGAAAGGAACACAATCAATGCAATGCACAATATGATGCATGATCATGACATGGCAAAATGAATGTGTTTTGGGCTAATGCAACTAGCAACAGATTAAATGAAGTTGGTTTGAATATAAAATTCAAATTCAAACTCCATATGGGATTATATAAATGCCCTTTAATTGATTTGTGCTAAACAGCACCTATAAGTTGCTCTAACATGCATGAAAATGGTACAGATGGATTCCTTGAATTTTTCTGATAATTTTTCATATATAATTTATTTAATTTGGAGTTACGGTTAATTTTCTATGAATTATTGAAGTTTTTACAATTTTCTGGAATTTTCTGATTATTTAGAATTAAAATAATTCCAGAAAATGAATTATGGCGTCAGCATGTCATCACCTTGACGTCAGCAGGTCAACAGGGCGCCCCAGGTCAAACCTGACGTGTGGGGGCCACACGTCAGTGACTAACTAATCTAACCTAGTTAATTAGCACTAACCTAGGTTAAGTTAAATTAGTTTAAATCTAAACTGGATTAGTTAGCCGGGCGGGGCCCGCATGTCAGTGGGGAGAGGGGGAGGTCAAACCGGGCAGTGGGTCAACCCACGCCGGTCAGCGGGTCAGCGGGCGCCGGCGTTTAGCCGCCGGCGAGCCCGACGCGGCGGCGCAAGTGCAATTCGCTGTTCCGGCCACCAAAAGGGTCGGGGAGGGTACCTACGGGGAGCTGGGGATGGGCTGAGGCTCTTGGTGGAGGAACTTGAGCTCGGGGCGGTCGGAATCGACGCCGGCGGCGAGCTATGCGGCGGCCGGAGCTCGGGCACGCTCGGACACGGCGTTTTGGGCACGGGAGGAGGAGTGGGTAGGTGTTCTGGGTTCCCGGGAACGCGACGAGGACGACAGCATGCTCAGACGCGACGTGCGGGGCCTCTAGCCGCGGCGACCTCGTGGCCGGCGGCGACGAGCTCTCGGGCTCGGCGGAGCCCGTAGTTAGAGGAAAGAATCGGCATCAGGGAGAGGGGGGTTCGGTGCGGGGGCTCACAGCGATGGCGATGGGATGCTTGGCGAGGTCGGGGACGGCCCAGAGTCGACGAATTCGTCGACGGCGACCGGCGGGTCCGAAGAGGGGAAGAACGGCGGGGCGGCGCCTCGGGGCTTCTCCGGTCGCGTGAGATGGCGGGGAGGGTGAGGATGGAGTGGCGGAGCTGGTGGGCTAGTTGGGGGAGCGAGGGAGGCCCTGTGGCCGCAGTGGTGGCGAGCGGCGGCGACGGCGACTCTCGGGTGGCTCGGGGAAGAGAGTCAGGGGAGGGAGAGAGGGTGCAGCGAGTGAGAAAGAGGAGCGAGGGGACACGGGGCGTCGTCGTGGCGTCGCTAGGAGGCCGGGGGGGAAGCAGGAGGTGGCGTGCGGTGGCCGTGCGCGCGTCGGCGCTCGCCACCGAGCTGCTTCGGTGCGAGGGGAGGAAGATGACAAGGGGGAGGAGGTGGGCTGGGCCGGCCAGGGGGAAGGAGCTGGGCCGGACAGGGGAAAGGAGCTGGGCCGGACGGGGCGCTAGGTGAGCTGGGCTTCTCTCTTTCTCTCTCTTTTTTATTTACTGTTCTGTTTGTTTTATTTAACGTCTTTTGCCACTGTTTTCAATTCCAAAATAATTTCAAACAGTGCCAAAACATTCTGAAATATTTTATGTTACCTCTCTGGACTATTCCCAAAAGTACATAAAACATTTCAAAGCATTTGAAAATATATTCATTATATATTATGAATATATCCCCAAATTCAAATAGATTATTGATTTAAATTCAGAGACCAAATAATTCCTTAAAAATATTCCAGAATTTTGGTTTGATATATAACTCTTGCCAAAATTCACAAAACTATTTTTAGGGCATTTTGGATTCACAGAATGCAATTTAAAGGGTGCTTGCCCTTCTTTTAATTTGGGTTTTGAGGCTTCTGAATATCCTCAGTTCAAATTTCATTTGAATTTAAACATGATGCAGACATGAAGCTAGGCTAGAGCAATGCCAGAAGCTAGGGATGTGACAATCAAGTCCATGAATATAACTTAATTTTATTTTTTAAAGCTTAGCACTCAATTTAGATACTCCGAATAGTACATATTTTTCGTAAGTAGACTAATTCAGGTACAAACTTCTTTTAGGGGAGCACAAACTTAATCTGAGCACATCACTTAATAGCAAAATGGTTTACTTTTTGTTTCAAGCAGAAGAAAAATACTGTGTGCAAGTTAATGTGATCAAGGCATTGGTATTGGTCACCACTATAGTACACCTAACAGGATACAACCAAGAAATCAAATACACTCGTTTAGCCAATTGCTTATACACAAGAATCTCTAGTAGGTCACTTGTTTGTATCACTTGATGTCAACTAATCTCTTTTAAGTGCAAGTCTCTCCACAAAAATAGAGATTTTAGCAGACAATCTTTCAAAAGGAATAGAATATCATATGCAAATGCATGTCATGTGAGAGGACAAAAAAACTTATGGAGCATGTTGCTTGAGCATCTTTCATAGAGGGGAGTTCCCTCAAAAGAATTGAACCTGCTGTTGTGAAGTCCTAATGTTCATACTCATACAAGAAACAATCATAATGGTTGTGTGCTAGAAGATACAGAGTATAGTTATAGAAGATCAGTCCTTAAAATGCATATTCAAACCACAGGTTTCGCAAAAAGAGAACTCTAGGAGCCCAGGAGCTTGAGAAATAAAAGAGGCATTCATCGTAACAAAACACACTTATTTAAATGATTCGAGCTGTATTCTGGGTCTGATTGTGTGCTGCTGCTCCTATTTAAATGGTTTGAGCAAGTATAACGTCTCTAGGTGCTCGCCAACCATGGCCAAGCCATCGCAAGCAATGCCGCTCCAACTACCAAGGCAATAGGACCAGACCTTCAAAATGCACAACTCATCAGCTCTTTATCTCACCAAGTCACCATGGATAAAGCCTCTGACTCAATGATGTCGCTCCAACTATTAATGCAATAGGACCAGACCTGCAAAACACACAACACTCATCAGCAATTTAACTCACCAAGGATAAAGCCTCTGACTGAATTATATATAAACTGAAATCACATAATGATAACAACAGTCAGCATAACCTTGAGTGCCATTGATCGCATTTCAGAACACGCAAAAGCCTCATTCAGTGAAAAATCTAAAGAACAAAAAAACAACAACATGACCTGCTTAATAACCTAAAAGATACTATATCATTTTTGTCCATCACGGGCCTTGAACTTATGTATTCCTTAGTTGATCTACTCATCGATTTGTGTTTGCTGAGGTATGTATAATTATTTGAAAGATCATCCATGCATGATGTATGAGTTGGCCATGACGGAAAGAATAGTTATATCAGAGTTAAGAAAGACGAATGAATAAATCAAGCTTGGGCTACGCCACTCAAAACATAGTCTGTGTCATATTCAATTAGGATGACATTAACAACCCAGAGTCTCCTCATCTAGTATCGGGATGGATAGCAGTTAATGCAGATATTAACCCCGATCTTGGATGGTAAATTATATTTTGGACTCCTTTCAACTATGAAACCAAGGAAAAAACATGGTTAATAAAATGTAGAAGATTAAATAGCTAATACAGTTGTGTTAAAATATGATACGGGAGTAACTGTTGGGTTGCAACCTAAAACATTCCATCATCGATAAACCCTGCACCCAGTAAAATTTGAAACATCGCTCAAGGAAGGAGATAATTGGTACACTTACTTAGAAATTGAACAGATGAAGAAAACTTGATCACTTAAACAATAAATGAAGTATGGTAGCTATTATTCTGATACTGGGAAGCTACAAAATAGAACATTACATCAGGAAAGAATATGAGTCATTTTGATCTAAGTGTGTTAAATTAATCGGTCAGCAATCTGGTGTAACCAATAATTCTAAAATGTCATTTGGAAACATGTCTCTACTGAATCAACATTGTAGCATCTCAAAAGATTGCTCAATGAATAAAATTTCCATGTAACATAATTGGTCGTACAAGAAGATTTAGATAGGCATCATGGTATAATAGTTTGGTGTCAAGACTGTATACACATTAGAATTTTCTTCTCGGGCATGGTCTGGCCAACTAACCACACCCCAACCAGAAGTTTATCCATAACTTTCTTTTGCACTACTTCCAACATTTTATTCCAATTGTTAGTCATCAAAGGGAAATTGGATACTGCACATGACCATATGTGATAAAACATACTCCATAGAGCACATGAACTATGAAAGGGAGTACTGCACTTGGCACCTTCCACATGTTAGAGATAGAACATGACAAATAAAAGATCATGCTTCTCATCTTTAATAGTTCCAAGGCGACTAAACTTACCCCTGTTTTCAACACCTTCCACATAATTCTAGCCACTTAAATTATCCTCCCTGTTGAGCGGCACTTGAAGGTCCTAATCATCTACAAAACTCCTCAACAACATGAGTTACATTATCATCTGAAGGATCCCTGAGAAAAGCCTAGCCAAAACCAGTAATTATGAGTATATCACAAGATTGCTCAACAAAGAAAAAATATAGACCGCATATCTAGTCTAGAATCTAGATAGGTGAGAACTCCTAGGCCATATTTTAGGATGCACACATATCATGCTTTTCAGCTCACCGGACACTGTCCCTATCAAGTCGAGATAGGCCATACCATAATTTTTTTACGGCACCCAAAGCAAGAATTAATTTTTGCCTATTTGTTATATGGCCTGCTCTCTTTTTTGTAACAAGTAGCTACATGTCAGTCTGAAATAAAATTTCTCAAATATGTGCATGATACCTGAGCAGTTACTCCCAGTAATATCAATTGAAATTTTTGGCATTATACAACCATATCCTTGGAGCAGTCTATGATTCCGATCGAAGGGATCTGCCTGCCGGTGCACATTTGATGAATGCATGTTACATTTTTACAGAAAGTAAGGCCTACAAACTAAACTGAAACGACATGTTAAGCATGTCCATATTGAAATTTGAAACTGATCCCTACAATGACGAGGAACCGCAACACAGAAGGCTACCTGAAACAATCAGCAGGTGTTTCATTGATCATTTGCCATGACATCCTTCACACCTCAGGCGCGATGGCCGGCCCTGGTGACTTCTCCTCAGCCGATCCCTCCAAAGGTGTTGCCGACAATGTTGTCCCTGCGGCGCCGCTCCTCCCTGATGTTGTCGCCTGATGACGTCCGATATCAAGACTTCTCTACAATAAGGAGTTAGTGACCAATATTATCAACATATTTTTATCGTCTTGTCAATAAGCTAGATTATTAGTGTTGAACAATACCGAGTTTGCCGAATCTTCTTACCAATTCGGGTCACTAAACAAATTCAAAAGATATGATGTCCTTGTCTCAAATGATATGACCAAATTGCGAGTAAAATCTGACCAGAAACAAATAAAACGAATTATCTACAAATATATTCATAAGGTGGTAACCAGAAAGAAACTTTTTTCTGAGCTCAAACCCTCCATACTCTTGATGTTCTGAATCACAAATGTCTTTGACTTACCAGGAAACCTTCTGAATAATAATTACCAATAAATCTATGAGCCATGGTTTTGAGAACAACATATGAAAAGAGTTTAAGTACGTATGCCCCTGAAAATGTAGTGTGGTTGGTAATTATTCTTATATTCCAACATTAAAGAGTTAAGTGTTTTGATAAAATGTTGCTTGCTCATCCTAAGCACAAACACTTTGTTAAAGACATTTTGTTACTCAAGCAAAGTAAATGCTTATGTGTAGAACAAAACAGAAGATGTAACATGGAAATTATGTTTGGTTTTGGGAAGGGTGACAAACCTGCATCTCTATTGGACAAAAGATTTTTCTTAGTTGGCCGGCCTCGTCTAGAACCTGAAAGAAATATATTTATAAGGGTCTATTGTGCCGCAACCACATAGTAGCATATATAACAAAAAATGGTACTGTATTTACTTTAATAGTACCATGTAGTATTCTGCAGGAAGAGTTTGAGGTATGATGCGAGAACTTCATCTTTGCTTTGTGTTTTACGCTTCCGGCGGCGCTGTCGGCGAAGACATAGCAGGCACAACCGTGTGATCGAAGATGTTGACAAGACATGGGTGGGGCGGCGGCCAGCGGCGCTCTAGCGGGTTGCAGGGACTGGTCCAGATGGTGGCGGTAGACCAGAGGCTAGAGGCGGCGATGCGCCGCCGACGAGACGAGGGACGGGCTGGGGCTGGTTGTGTTGTAGGGTTGCCTCGTGATGTCTGGGCTTGGTTAGCTATCTCCAACCCAACAAAAAACAATTCATCAATTGAAACATACTTCTTTGTCCACCCGGAGGCCTGAGGGTCCATTTTTCCCGTCGATTCTGCAGATATCACCGGCCCACTGTTTTCCCATCAATAAATTCCTGCAATCTGTCTTTTTATAAGGAATTGTTTTCCTCCTGGTTCCACCCAACTTTACTGATCGAAACCACAACAAACTCTACAATCTAGCTTCCTCCACACCCTCGTGCATCTCATCAAGGTCCTCAAGTTCCTCACTCTCTGGAGACAGAAGGGCAACCGTCGAGGGAGGCGCATGGCGGGGTTGTCAGAATCATCCTGATTTCACAAACGAGAGCATCATCAAATCTCTCTGAATCCACATCGCTAAATATTGGCAGTCTGCTACCATGTAAATCAGTCAAAAAGACTTACATGAACATAATCTTGGCACCACGTCAAGGCACATACCTGGATCTAGGGAAAACTCCATTGAAGACAACAGGTTTTGTTTAGAAAGTTCTCGGCCACCCTACTCGTGTTCTTCACTGGCCTGATCCATGTGACCTCAATTTATGACACGTTAGCATTCACACCGGCACGACCGACTATTTCCGGATGTTGGCTTCCCCTGCAGAGAAAAAACAGAAAAATGAGCCCAACCAATATGACAACTTAATTTGCAAATTACAAGAAAAATTAGAAGGCATGACAGTACACAAGTTTGATAGCTTTTTTGTGAAAAGAAAGATACAAAATTTTAGATTAGGTGGAGTACTTGCGTATCAACACCATTGCTGATACAGTAGTATCATTCCCTCTGGTTCCTTCACTATCAGATCCGTCCATTTTCATGACTTGCTGAATTCCAATACATTTAGGAGCAGTGGCAGAGGACGGAGGAAAATCAAGGTGGGGCTGACTCTAAACTCCAGAGCACAAAAGAAATGGTTTGATGCAAAGAAAAAACAAAGTATTTGACACCTTGACCACTACTATGCACGATCTTCAGTTGATAGAAATTCAGAAACTTATATTGCATCGCTCTAAATTCAGAAAAAACGAATTAACAACTATGGTGACCCCTGCCCCTTTGCATTTGCTGACCCCTGCCTCTCCCCTTCATGTCCAACTTGGATTCAAAAGATGGATGGGCCAGGATTCAAAAGGCATGTGCACTCACCGTGGGGGCGACCTTGGTGAGGTGCCAGATCTAGACTCCTCCGTCAGGGGCTTCATCTTTGGCGGCGACCATCTTGAGACCCTCCGTCACGGCCGCACGAGCGTGGACCCGGGAGCCGCTTCCTTGACGATATGCAAGTGGATCCGGCGATGTAGAGGAGGGTGGAGGTGGCTGAGCGGGTGATAGTGGAAGGCGGGGGGCGGCGGCGGAGTGGGGAGATTGAGGCGGCGGCGGAGCGGGGAGGGGCGGCGCTGCATCGCTAGACGACGGAGATAGGGCGGCCGCATGGAGATCGGGTGGATCGAGAGACGGATGGTGGCGTATGTTTTTTTTATTTTGTACGGGGTGGTGGCAGGTGGGCGAAGGTTAACCGACGAAAAAAACCGGACGAAAGTGGTGGGACGAAAATTGACCGGCGGAGACTACCAACTGCTCCATTAGGAGTAGAGATTTCAAATAGTTATTTTTTGGTGCACTTCTATTTTAGAAATGAATCAGTAGCCAATTATGCTTGATGTTTCAAGCAGAACTAGAATTGGTAAACAACTATCTGTGAAGCGTATGTGGAGGCGGGAATCTGGTTTGGTTTTTTGCTATGTGCCTATTTGCTTAAGAAAATACTTGACTGGAGAGCAGATTCCAAATGGAGCTGCATTTTCATGCGTTGGGGGCAGAAGTAGAATAAGTAGTAAATCTTGATCTTATGGAGTGATGATTTACATTCTTTGTGTGATGAGATAATACACGACCTAGGTGTTATTTAGCTTGCTGCTGTAGAACAACTGACTATCATGATCTGTAGTTTCTGAATATTGAGTCCTCGAGTTTTGGGGAATGGTGCGCTCTAATTTGGAAGTGGTATTTCCTAATGTATTCACACAGTTAGATATCATATTATATTTTTTTTCTCTTACTTGAAATTTCTGCCATGTAAAGCTTGGTTGTCTTTGATTTGTTGTTGTGTTAGGTATTGAACAGACTGGCTTGTTTGGCTAACCTTCCTTTCCTTTTATTTTGCAGGCTCTAGAATCGCTAAGGTTGCTCCTTCTCTGTTCCTTTGGTCAAGGTTTGTCCTTGTCATTCTTTTCTAAGCACTGCACTTTTCTACCCTATTTGTTTACTGCTTATTGTCATGTTAATTCCTCTGTTCATGATTTTTCCAGATGTCGTGTTTGTGTGTTTGTTTTTGTGGTGCTGCTTATATGTGTGACTACCGTATGATCGTATATATATGCTGAAAAGTAAAACGATTTTTCCTTGGCACGATACATAATTTGTAATGAGATGGTAGTACATCAGTGTATTTACAGGAAAAAAATTATAGTCGTATATATATAATTTGCATCTATAGTGTACATCAGCTGAAAAGAACATTCTTCTACTCTTTCTTGATGTATGCTATTGTACATTGCTTCTCTACTTCCTCAAAATCAAATTTGCATCTATGAAAAGGTAAGAAATTAAGGTGAGTGAGATGGCAGTACATTGGCATGTTTACAGAAAAAACAAATAGCCATGCAAGTTTGAAAGAACATCTTTTTAGTATTTCTTGCTATATGCATATTTCCCGTCTTCTTCCTTCAGAATCAAATGTGTGTCTACTAAAGGATAAGAAATTAAGGCTGCAATCTAAGAATAGAATCAAATGTGCATCTACTAAAGGATAAGAAATTAAGGCTGCAATCTAAGAATACTTTTATTTGCCATTCTGAATTTCTATCACAGCACAGAGGAATGAGGAATGGATTCAGGAGGCATGGTGTAAGCGTAGGGGTCAGCCAGGGCACGATGCAAGAGTCTGCCCGTATCCTCTCAAAGTTAGTTCTTGCTCTTCTTGTCCCTACTACCTCGCCTGCCAACTCTCTGATAGAGTATTTTATTTCTGCAATGTATTTTATTCTTTGAAGAAATTACAATTTTTTCATAGCTTCTTGGCATACTATGGATTGAATTCTTTGTGAGAATAAGCAAATGATGGTAGCAGTTCCTACAAGAAGATACCAGACATGTAATATCTTGATAGAAGAGAAAATCTACATTTTATTCATGTGAAAATTTAGGGTGGATTTGTGTTTTTCATAAATGAGGCAACCTTACATGTTGATAGTAAGTTGACTACCAGTTTAAAAGCTTATGTTTGCAAAGTGTTTCCTGGGATAACGCCCCCCCCCCACTCTCTCTCTCTTGATTGATATATCCATATATCAAAGGGGAATGATAGTTACTTTTAACAGGGATTGGTGGTTCATCACAATTTTTCTAGCTTCTTTTGTCCTCCAAATGATATAGAAGGCAGTCGTCAAGTTGCATCCTCTAATTTCTCGTGATTTTTGTAGGACCTACTATGATGCATATTTGAAAGAGTGCATCTATTGTTTCAGCTGAAAATTGATCTCTAATTGAAGGAGTGCACAATTGTGCATCTACGCCAGAAGACAGAGTGCTATTTTTTATTCCATGCTCCAAATATTTCATGTCCGATTCATAGACATCCTTGAATTGCTTAACGATGATGGCATGTTTGGTGTTCATATTTTTGTCAGCCAAATAATAATAGGTGCACTTGATTGTTTGAGGAAATGCCAACTGAAAGCTAAATTTAGTTAGAATTAGATTTTTGCACGTGTGTTCTTGATGCTTCATGTACGACCAGTTCTCTCGAATAATGAGTTACTCCCTCAATTTTACAATAGAGATAATTTGTCAAAATTGTGTTTTTGTGAACATGCATAGGGCCTCTCAGTCTTTAACCCTGACTATAAAAATCCATTGATGGAAGCTGGGGAGGGCCGAGATGAACATTCGGCTCCCTGGGTCTAAGCCATCGAGATGGTAGAGACGACATTTCCATGTCATCTACTCCAGCAGCCGGACAAGGCATATAAAAACCATGGATCCTTGCTCCCAGGCCGCAAAATAATCACAGTGATGTCTACAACCTCCTCCTAGATGTATTAATCTCAATCTCATGTTTGGTTTTCTTCCCTTTTCTCTTCTAATGATGTAATTTCTTTTACTAAGATAACACCATGTTTGTTGTAATGCCTTATTTGATGTAAGATCCCTTTTCTACTTTGAATGAATTTACTGCATATATTTCTTATTTAGTTTAGTTCATCATTCAGAGACGATGGAATATTTTTGCCCTTCATAGGTTAAATGAGCATTGCGTAGTCCTTCACAGGTTAAATGAGCATTGCGTAAAAGTATGTCTATGTTCTCTTTCTTCAAGTGCTTCAAGTAAATGAAATTGTTTATTTCGAATTTAATACCTTTTAATAATAATCATAATGAGAGAGGGGTATGCTTCTCTCTCTCTCTCTCTGGGCAAATGTTACTTTAGACAACATGTACTAAGACATAAAAACTCTGGAAATGTGTTCGAATCTCACAAAAAGTGTTCGTAGTTCTTATTCATACTTGAAACACGTGAGGCTCTGCAAATTAAACCATGTTTTTTCAAGGCGCATATGGATTTAGCAGACCACAACTAAACCGACTGTATATACATGGCCTGTCCTTAGTAAAGGAAACTATTTTCATCGCGAACATGGCTTTAGTTGAAGGTTCTTGCAGCATGAAACTACTTTCATCGACAGCATGTATTCAGCAGGTCTCTGTGCCATTTGGCGCAATGGGTCAACTAGTAATCATATGCAAGAGGAAAAGCTCCATCAAGGGATCCCCCAAATAAACGGGGTATTTGAATATGCGCGTCACAAACAAAGTTTTGACAAGAAACTTTGTCACAAAAAACTTTGTGCCGAAAAGTATAATGCTTGGTCGAACCGAACAAAATTTAAAATTGAAAGTTTTTGAGCATGAAAGCAACTTAGCTGGTTAATGTGCTTGGTGTTAATGACGCGATTCGGGCTTGTGGCGGGGCAAAGACGCCCATTGATCTGTGACAGATCCGATAAGGTTCGTAGTCCTCGGCATGGCCGAGGTCCCAGCCCCCAGGCCCGAATTGTCCGAGCAAGGAGTTCGGCACTCCAGATTAATGACCACCTAACGCAGTCAAAATCGATTACTTGCACACATAAAACAATGCGGTCCAGGAAATAATGATAATATATATATAATCCTTGCATAATTGCTTTACGCAAGAATAATTTATTTAAAGAAATGTGGCCTAGCGCCGAAGGCAATGTCGATGCAGGGCGTCAGCGTGACGCAGTGAAGGCGTGACAAAGCCTGGATTTGCAGGGCGGTCCGGGCTCCAGATGCGGCGTTCGCCGAACTATGTACGGAAACTGACCGAACCACCACGCGACGGTTTTTAATGTGGCTGCCATTTGATAGACCTGTGTATAGATGATGGAACAAACCAGAGTAATAATTCCTTAAGAAGAATAAACCCAACAAGCAAAAATTGTTAGGATTAATAGCACCTGGTTTATTTGCTTTAGCATTCCGAAGAAAAGCGACTCCCAAAATCGGGAATCGATCCGCACACCCATTGCCTGATGGGCGATAAAGCGATGGCCTGGTGATGCTGGCAAAGGTTGGCTTGCCGAGGCGAAGCCCTCGGTCCAGCTAACATGACGAACCTGGTCGGCTGGTGACGCTGAAGTCACCGGAGTATGTTTATGAAGAAATAGCCAAGTCTCCGGTCTAGCCGAGGTGACGGAGCAGGCCGGTGAGGAGTTGTTGTAGCTGCCATGTCAGATGAGGTGTTGAAGTAGTTCGGCGTGATGGACATTGGCTCGAAAAAGCAACAGTGCGGCCATGCCAACCCAGGTCGTAACTTGTAACGCGGCCAATGCTGGTTTGATGAAGTGACCATGCGGCGATGCCGGTGTGCCTGCTCCATGTAATCTATGGGGCGGCGATGTTTGTGATGATTTATCCTTGGCGATTCCTAACTCTTATTCGGCTCGCCGAGGTGAGGATCCAAAGAAGTTGAGCTCGGCTTAAAAGGCGACGACATGTCTAGCGCAGGTCGATAGTCGTGGAGCTATATTGCCGGACTGGTTTGACACCAGCGTGATGGCGAAGATTACCTCCGAGAAGGATTAAATTTTATGGGCACGTGTTAAAAACAACGCACAATACCTTAGAAGAAAATTCCTTTTAAAAAGGTTATCAAATATCACGTTCATAAAGAAACATGAATTCGGGTCGGATCCGTATTCGCGTAGGAAACAGATCTGAAAAGTGATGCACTAATTCGAAGGTTCCCGGAGTTTGGACGGTCAGATCGAGCTGAAATTTTGAGGGGTGGTAGATATGGGAATTCCGTAGCAGATGAACGGTTGGATCTTCCAAAGGACTTCCAAGCTGGACTCTGGAGACCACGCCCTAAAATCATCCAGATTCTCGTCCAGATTCATCAAACTTCACATCTACCGTCTCTTCAACCTTTCGGGTGAAATTGTTGTAGACCCGGTAAGTGTGAGAGTTTGAGCCATAACCAAGTAGGAAACCTTCATGAGATTTAGGAGCAAATTTAGAACAACGATGCTTATCAAGAATGTAGCACTTTGAGCCGAATACTCGAAAGTATCCAACTTGGGGTTTGTTACCGGTGAGGAGATCGTATGCTGTCTTGCCGAGTAGCTTGTGAAGATACAGGTGGTTTGTTGCGTGACAAGCTGTCTCAACAGCTTCTGTCCAAAAGTGTTTCGGAGTCTTGTACTCATCAAGCATCATTCTAGCCATCTCAATAAGAGTTCGGTTCTTCCTCTCAACAACTCCATTTTGTTGAGGCATGTACGTAGCCGAGAACTCATGTGAGATCCCTTCTTCGTCAAGAAAGGTATCCACATTTGTGTTCTTGAACTCCGTTCCGTTGTCGTTGCGAACCTTCTTGATCTTCACTTCGAATTGATTTTGGACCTTCCTTGCAAAGTTCTTGAAGATCTTTTGGACCTGCGATTTATCATCAAGAAAGAACACCCACGTAAATCTTGAAAAATCATCAACTATAACCAGACCGAATGAGTTACCACCGAGACTTTTATAGGCATTGTGACCAAAAAGATCCATATGAAGTAGCTCGAGCGGTCTTCTCGTGGTCATAATGTTCTTCACGGGGTGACTTCCTCCAACTTGTTTTCCTGCTTGACAAGCACTACAAAGTCTATCCTTGTCAAATATAACATCTTCTACTCCAAGGATATGATCACCTTTAATAAGCTTATCAAGATTTTGCATGCCCACATGACCTAGCCTTCTATGCCACAACCAGCCTTTAGAAGATTTAGCAATTAAGCAAGTTCTAGGTTGAGGCTTTTTAGTGAAATCAACAATGTAAAGATCACCTCTACGCATACCGATAAAGGCCATTTTATGGTTATCTCTGCGAAACACTTGGCAATCTACTTCAGTAAATAGGACATTGAAACCAAAGTCAGCAAGTTTAGATACAGAAAGTAAATTGTAGCCAAGAGATTCAACGAGCATAACATTTTGTATGGAGCTATAATGTGAGGTGGCCACCTTACCAAGGCCAACCACCTTACCCTTTGAGTTATCACCGAAAGTGACATACTTTCGAGGGCCGTTGTTTTCAGCAAGCTCACGAAACATATCTTCATCTCCGGTCATATGATCAGTACATCCACTATCAAGGACCCATTCCTTTCCTCCAGCCATGTAGCCACGAAGATTAGCCATAAGACCAAAGTGTCTCATCGCATCATCAAGATCATAGTCACTATCATCATCCTCATCATAGTATCCATGTTCAACATTGTCATGTGATGGATCAACTTCTAGAGACGGTAATTCATTAAAAGTATGACCGTAACAATGTTCATCTCTATGGATTCTAATGACTTTGGAAATGATATTGCTAATAATTCCAACATCTCCTTTTGCACTCGTAAGATTAGTAAGCTCAAATAAGCAATCACCAAACTTGGGATCATTAGAACTCATCTTACTCAAGGCAATAGACTTATGAAGAATCTCATCTAGAATTTTCAAGGAATAATTTGGGAATCGTTCCTCAAGGAATCGCCATAAGGTGTAGGCACAATCAAAAGTAGGCAAGCTAGCAAGCAAGTTTCTAGGTAAACCTCTAGTGATTAAATTGACCGTTCTAAGATTACAGATCATGTCAATGGACTCATCAAGGCTAGGATGCAAAGGATCAACAATGCAAACACAAGGAGTGGTAATGTACTTGGTCAAATGATATTCATTGAAGATCTCAAGCATCTCATTTTCCCACTCATGAAAATTCTCTCCATCAAGAATAGGCACTCTACATCTAATACTCCCCAATGTAGACTCATCCATCTTACTCCAAAGGTGTTTAAACCAAAGCAACGGAAACCTGGCTCAGATACCAATTGTAGGATCGAGAAGAGGTGTATAGGAGGGGTGAATAGACTCTTAGCAAGAAAAGTTGCAGTTTTTAATTTCTTTAAGTTGAAGTGGAGTTTGGGAACAAGTTTGAACTTTCACAATACATATCAAGCAAGCATGACAAGAGTATATGAGCAACGGAAACTAAATCATGCAAGTTGCAAGAATGTAAAGGGATGAGATTGGAGTGTGCAAACGCAATTGGAGACACAGAGATTTTTGGTGTGGTTCCGATAGGTGTTGCTATCGTACATCCACGTTGATGGAGACTTCAACCCACGAAGGGTAACGGTTGCGCGAGTCCACGGAGGGCTCCACCCACGAAGAGTCCACAAAGAAGCTGTAGGGGAACGTAGTAATTTCAAAAAAAAAATCCTACGCACACGCAAGATCATGGTGATGCATAGCAACGAGAGGGGAGAGTGCGATCTACGTACCCTTGTAGATCGACAACGGAAGTGTTTGGTTGATGTAGTCGTACGTCTCCACGATCCGACCGATCAAGCACCAAAACTACGGCACCTCCGAGTTCTAGCACACGTTCAGCTCGATGATGATCCCCGGACTCCGATCCAGCAAAGTTTGGGGATGAGTTCCGTCAGCACGACGGCGTGGTGACGATCTTGATGCACTACCGTCGCAGGGCTTCGCCTAAGCACCGCTACAATATTATCGAGGACTATGGTGGAAGGGGGCACCGCACACGGCTAAGAATATGATCACGTGGATCACTTGTGTGTCAAGGGGTGCCCTCTGCCCCCGTATATAAAGGATCAAGGGGAGGAGGCCGGCCGGCCCTCTATGGTGCGCCAAGGAGGAGTCCTCCTCCTAGTAGGAGTAGGACTCCTACTAGGAGGGGGAAAGAAGTGGGGAGGGAGAGGGAAAGGGGGGCGCCGCCCCCCTCTCCTAGTCCAATTCGGACCAGGGGGGAGGAGGCGCGCGGCCCACCTTTGGCTTCCCCTCTCTCTCTCCACTAAGGGCCATATGGCCCATTACTTCTCCCGGGGGTTCCGGTAACCCTCCGGCTCTCCAGTTTTCTTCGAAATCACCCGGAACAGTTCCAGTGTCCGAATATAGCCGTCCAATATATCAATCTTTATGTCTCGACCATTTCGAGACTCCTCGTCATTTCCGTGATCACATGCGGGACTCCGAACTAACTTCGGTACATCAAAACTCATAAACTCATAATATAACTGTCATCGAAACCTTAAGCGTGCAGACCCTACGGGTTCGAGAACAATGTAGACATGACCGAGACACGTCTCCAGTCAATAACCAATAGCGGAACCTGGATGCTCATATTGGCTCCCACATATTCTACGAAGATCTTTATTGGTCAGACCGCATAACAACATACGTTGTTCCCTTTGTCATCGGTATGTTACTTGCCCGAGATTCGATCGTCGGTATCTCAATACCTAGTTCAATCTCGTTACCGGCAAGTCTCTTTACTCATTCCGTAATACATCATATCACAACTAACTCATTAGTTGCAATGCTTGCAAGGCTTATGTGATGTGCATTACCGAGAGGGCCCAGAGATACCTCTCCGACAATCGGAGTGACAAATCCTGATCTCAAAATACGCCAACCCAACATGTACCTTTGGGGACACCTGTAGAGCACCTTTATAATCACTCAGTTATGTTGTGACGTTTGGTAGCACACAAAGTGTTCCTCCGATAAACGGGAGTTGCATAATCTCATAGTCATAGGAACATGTACTAGGGCTTGAGATAAGATGGTGCTGGTGAAGATGTTGATGGAGATTGACCCCCTCCCGTTGAGAGGGTCGATGGTGATGATTTCCCCCTCCCGGAGGGAAGTTCCCCCGGCAGAACAGCTCCGCCGGAGCCCTAGATTGGTTACGCCAAGGTTCCACCTTGTGGCAGCGGAGTTTTGTCCCGTGAGCTAGCTTATGATTTTTTTCCTCGATGAAAGACCTCATATAGCAGAAGATGGGCATCAGAGGGCTACTAGGGGGCCCACGAGGCAGGGGGCATGCCCGGGGGGGTAGGGCGCGCCCCCACCCTCGTGGACGGTGGGTGGCCCCCCTCTGGTACTTTCTTGGCCCAATATTTTTTATATATTCTGAAAATAATTCCCGTGGAGTGTCATGACTTTTGGAGTTGCGCAGAATAGGTCTCTAATATTTGCTCCTTTTCCAGCCCAGAATTCCAGCTGCCGGCATTCTTCCTCTTCATGTAAACCTTATGAAATAAGAGAGAATGGGCATAAGTATTGTGACAAAATGTGTAATAACAGCCCATAATGCAATAAATATCGATATAAAAGCATGATGCAAAATGGACGTATCAGCTAATTGTATCCAAGGGTGCCTTCCATACCAACACTTTCCAAGGAATTTACTATTTGACAACATAAAGTAAATTCATTTTTCATTTCGGGACTGGGCATCCCTCATACCTTTGTCCTACCCTCGTGCAATGACGAGTGAATAAACACTCATCGTGAGAATAACATATCTAGCATGGAAATATATTATCCACCCCTACCGTTTCATGAGCGGTACGAGCACAAAAAAGAGAAATTTATTTTGAAAATTAGAGATGGCACATAAAAATTTGCTTAGAACGGCAAAAGAATACAGCATATAGGTAGGTATAGTGGACTCATGTGGCAAAACTGGTTTAAAGGATTTTGGATGCACAAGCAGTGATCATACTTAGTGCAAAATGAAGGCTAGCAAAAGATTGAGAAGCAACCAACCAAGAAAGGAATAATCGCATAAGCGAGCGTTAGGCATAATTAACACCGAATAATGCACCACAAGTAGGATATAATTTCATTGCATGACTATTGACTTTTGTGCTTGCATATGAAATCACAAACCTTAACACCAATATTCTTACTAAAGCATAATTAGTCATCAACATGACTCACATATCATATCATCATATCTCAAAACTATTACTGAGAATCATGTTTATTTTGTCCAATGACCTTCATGAAAGTTTTTATAATATCCTTCTTGGATATCTATCACTTTGCGACTAATTTTCATGTGTTGCTTTTGATAAGCTCAAACAAATATAAGTGAAGATCATGAGCTTAATATTTCTTTCTCTCAAATTAATTTAAGTGGAGCAAGAGAGAATTTCTTGAAAATTTTACTAACTCTCAAATCTTTCCCTAATAATAAAGCACGGATTGACTCCATGGGTTCACCATCAC
This sequence comes from Triticum aestivum, assembly GCF_018294505.1. NCBI lineage: Eukaryota > Viridiplantae > Streptophyta > Magnoliopsida > Poales > Poaceae > Triticum > Triticum aestivum. Next base: position 131,309,846 of record NC_057806.1, read on the forward strand.
AATACGCTTTCTTTTCATGTCATAATACATTTTTATGATTTGTATATAGACAAAATCTACCCCTCTACCCCTAATAATTAATAAGTCATACGTCGTCGGCATTTTGCAAAAAAGCCCTTGAGTTTTCTGGTAATTGAATCCATAGTCCCCTTTTAAGTGGATCTGGGAAATGATTCGTTCTTACAAAAGGGACCCTCAACTTCGTAGCATTCAACTCGCGATACTTTGTTTCATTTTTATCCAGTTGTTTCCTTTCCAGCCACGATGGAGGAGAAGTAGGGCGGTTGAAGAGGAGAAGTAGGATGGAGGCCGCATCACCGGCAAAGAAATCGGATTACCACGAGAATGCAAAAGGAATTGGCAGGGAAGGCCCTTGAAACATCCTTTGCTTTAACTCAATTGCAATTGGCTTGGCTACATATCTTCAGTGAAGAAAATAGAGATGCAGATGGAGTAAAGAACGAACCCACAAAGAGGGACTGTCACCGCCGCATCCATCCCCCATCACTGCGCCCCCTGCCCGTTGGAGCAATGCCTCGGCCACACATCAGATGCTTTTGGCGAGCGGCCTCGCGGCACCGGACATTCCCGCCCGCATTGCGTCCCATGTGAGCGAGGCGAAGGACGACCCGGGACGGTTGATGATGCTGTCGTAGCTTCTCCCGCATGGAGGTGAGGCAGAGGGTGGTGGTGGCAGCGCGACGGCAATGTGGAAGGGCTCCCTGCGTACATGCACCTGCTCATGGCCAAGTGAAAAAAGAAAGAACTGGAAGGAAGAGAGGAAGAAGGAGGGAGGAGAGAGGATTCGGGAGGCGGTGTAGTTCCGGTGGTGCGGCGTGCACAGAGGCGGGGAAGAATAAGAATGGAGAGGATCTGGGAGACGCTGGAGTTCCCGATGGTGCGGCGTGCGCGAAGGCACGGGAGAGGTGGTGGATCAGGCGCTGATCATGTGCTGGAAGGAGGAGGCGCTCAGGAGGCTCGGGAGATTTGGGCTGCGGGGAGAGGCGTTGAAGCGGCAACCATTGAGTAGTGGGAGTGTTGCGCATGGTCCCTCGCTGGAGTGAGAAGAAGGCATTGGGGAGATAAGGTTGGAGGAATAGACAGCGTGGGTGCCGCCAAACGATACGCGTCACGGGCGTGATACAGTTGATGGAATCGTTGTCGTCTACAGCTAATATGCATGCACGCGTCCCTCCTGAGCTTTTATCTCCATGCATTCATTTGTTTGCTTATGCGAATTTACATGAACACAGTTGCGGGGTTTGGTTCAACTTTTTTTCTTTTATAAGTTGGATTTGCATCTGTTTGTGTTATCATTTTTCTGCTTTCTAAATTGCTTGAAGGAAAAACATGATACTCAACATGAAAACAACACATATATTCTGATGCTTATCTCTAGCGTAATTAAATTTATTTATAAGTAGCTATTTATGATGCAAATTTATATCAGCTTTTTAATCAACAACATATTCATATAATATATAAAACTCTCATGCATGCAAGCAATTTGGATGGCAATCTCATGGATGCCAAGGAACAAAGAAGGAAAACAGATAAAGAGCGGTATGTACCGATGACCAATAAAGAAAAGCTGAAAAAAACTAAGAAAATGTTTGAAGACTATCAACTTCAAAATGTTAGAAGAAATATGCAAGCGTGGAGCCAACACAGAAGATAAAAAAGTGTGCATGAAAAAGGGAGAAATACGCAAATATGCAAGCAAGAGAAAAGTTAGAATAGAGCAAATTGGAGCTAGCCGTGAATTGAGGCGCAACACACTAACAAAGATTCAATTGTGATGAATAATCCTGGTTATATCACGACAGAACATGAAGTTACTACATCTATACGAGAAGGACTACGCGGTCAGCGCACACACACCATGGTTGGGCGCTATGCGAAGTGTACAGCATTTTTATTGTGTGATACCAGTAACTCAACATAAGTGTTGCGTGTATGGATTTTTTAGATATGTGGTGTCACTATATATTGACAGTCTAATCTATAATGTCATCTTGAAGTTGGGCGAAAAACATCATATGTGCTCTTAAAAAATATTTGAATTAGTAATTGAACTCTTGAAAAATGTGCTTCAAAGTTGAGAAAAATGCACTCCGTGGAAGTCGTCGGGGCACCCCCCTCCATCCTGTAGCAATGCACGGGCACGTTTCCTAGTAATCTAAGTGAAGCAAGAGAGCATTTTTTTCAAAAATACTAAAGCACACTGTGCTCAAAAAGATATAAGTGAAGCACTAGAGCAAGTCCATAGCTCATAAAAATTTAAGTGAAGCATAGAGAGCAATTTTAACAAGTCATGGCATAATTTTGGCTGTCTCAAATAAGTGTGTCCATCAAGGAATCAAGACTTAAAACACAAAACAAAACAAGCAAAGACTCATATCATACAAGATGCTCCAAGCAAAACACATAGTATGTGATGAATAAAAATATAGTTTCGAGTAAAATACCGATGGTCGTTAGAAGAAAGAGGGGATGCCACTCGGGGCATCCCCAAGCCTAGTTGCTTGCTCTCTTTGGATATTAGCTTGGAATGCTGGGGCATCCCCAATCTTAGGCTCTTCTTACTCCTTATTCCATCATCCATCGTAAGATAACCCATAACTTGAAAACTTCAATCACACAAAACTCAACAAAACCTTTGTGACTTCCATTAGTATAAGAAAGCAAATCACTACTATAAGTTCTATAGCAAACAATTCATATTTTGTTCTTGCATTATATCTAATGTATTCCAACTTTTCTATCACACAAAATCATCAAAGAAAACCATAGAATCATCAAAACAAGCACACAACACAAAGAAAACAGAATCTGCCAAAAACAGAACAGTCTGTAGCTATATGAATATTTCAAATACTTTTGTAACTCCAAAAACTCTGAGAAATTAGGACGCCCTCGGTAGTTTGTATATTAATATTATGCAAAAATAATTGGTATTTTATCGCTCTCTGGTTAGAAATGAGAATGGTTTCTGTGAGCGCGAAAGTTTCCGTTTTTCAGCCAGATCAAACAACTATCCCCCAAGAATATCCTAAAGGCTTTACTTGGCACAAACTCTAGTTAACATAGAACAACACAATCATAACAGTAGCATAATTGTGCTAACACTCAAGAACAGGAAGCAAAAAAGCAAAAATAAATTTTATTCATTGGGTTGCCTCCCAACAAGCGCTATAGTTTCACGCCCCTAGCTAGGCATAAGATTTTATTGATGCTCGCATGAAAGATAATAATTGAAACGCGAAGATAGCATCATAAAACATGTGACAAACATATTTAAGTCTAAAATACTTCCTATGCATAGGAATTTTATAAGCAAACAAATTATCAAGGCAAGAAAAAACTAGCATATGCAAGGAAGAAGAAAGAGACAATAGCAATCTCAACATAACGAGAGGCAATTTAGTAACATGGAAATTTCTACAATAATATTTCCGTCGATCATAATAATTACATTTAGGATCATAATAAAATTCAACAAATATAACTATCACATAAAATATTCTCTTCATGATCCACATGCATGCAAAGTTGACACTCTTCCAAAATAGTGGGATTATCATCAAATAAAGTCATGAGCTCTCCAAGCCCACTTTTATCAAAAATATCATAAGATTGAACACTCTCCAAACATGTGGGATTATTTTGAGCTAAAGTTAACACTCTTACAAACCCAGTTTTAATATTATTGCAAACATATTCATCATGCGGCTTAAATAAAATTTCAAGATCATAAGAAGGATCACCCCAATCATGATCATTGCAACAAGTAGTGGACATAGAAAAATTAGCATCCCCAAGCTTTGGGTTTTGCATATAATTAACACAATTGACATTAATATAATTTATAATAACATCATTGCAATCATGTTTTTCATTCAAGGAGCTATCATGAATCACTTTATAAATTCCTTCATTTAACACTTCATCACAATTTCCAGATTCATAAATCTCAAGCAAAACTTCATAAAGATAATCTAGTGAAATCAATTCACTAGAAATTGGTTCATCATAATTGGATCTTGTGAAAAGATTAGCAATTGGATGAGGATCCATATCTAAAAAATTTAGCAAGCAAAGATATGCGAGCAAATAGAAGGCACATGGTAACAGAAGCAAACATGAGATCTGACAAGAAAAGGGCAAACGAAAAAGAGGGCGAATAAAACGGCAATTTTTTGTGAAGTGGGGGAGAGGAAAACAAGAGGCAAATGGCAAATAATGTAAATTTCAAGGAGATGAGATTTCTGATTAGGAACCTGGTAGATGTTGATGATGTCTCCCTGGCCATGGCGCCAGAAATTCCTTTTGATGCGGCTTGAAGCTACGTCGGTATTTCCCCAAAGAGGAAGGGATGATGCAGCACAGTGACGGTAGGTATTTCCCTCAGTGATGAAACTAAGGTTATCGAACCAGTAGGAGAACCAAACAACAATACGTAAACGACACCTGCACACAAATAACAAATACGTGTGTTGGTACCGTTCATGTAGTGTTGCGTGGTTCTCCTACTGGTTCGATAACATTGGTCTCATCACTGTGGGAAATACCTACCGTTGTTGTGATGCATCATCCCTTCCTCTTTGGGGAAACACCGACGCAGTTGAAGCAAGCATCAAAAGGACTTTCCTGGCGTCGTTGCCGAGGAGGGATTGGCAACCCCTTTAATACGTCGGGTTGCGAGTATTTTTATTTGTGTGCAGGTACCGTTCACGTAGTGTTGCGTGGTTCTCCTACTGGTTCAATAACCTTGGTCTCATCACTAAGGGAAATACCTACCGTTGTTGTGCTGCATCATCCCTTCCTCTTTGGGGAAATACCGACGTAGTTCAAGCAAGCATCAATACACATCAACCAACTCTAATGTCACCTAGATACTCCAATGTCACCATGAGTATACGTGAGTTGATTATACGATATGCATCAAACAATTTCAGATTCATAATACTCAATCCAACACAAAGAACTCAAAGAGTGCCCCAAGATTTCTATCGGAAAAACAAAGAGACGAGAACATGCATGTACCCCTATTCATATATTACCCCAATGTCACCTCGGGAATTCACGAGTTAAGTGCCAAAACACACATCAAGTGAATCAATATGATACCCTGTTGTCACCACGTGTATTCATAGCAAGACATACGTCAAGTGTTCTCAAAACCATAAAGGTATTCAATCTGATAAGAATGAAATCTCAAAGGGAAAACTCAATTCATCACAACAAGATAGAGACGGGAAAACACCATATGATCCAACTATATTAACAAAGCTCGCGATACATCAAGATCGTGCCAAACCAAGAACACAACAGAAAGAGACTAAACACAAAGCTACTAGTACAAACCCTCAACCCCGAGGGTGTACTACTCCCTCCCCATCATGGTGGATGTCAGGATGATAAAGATGGCCACCGATGATGATTTCCCCCTCCGGAGGGTGCCGAAACAGGGTCTAGATTGGTTTTTCGTGGCTACAGAGGTTTGCGACAGTGGAACGTCTGATCTAGGGTAATTTCTGGGGGGTTTGTATTGATAGGATTTATTGGCGTTTGTTTCACGCGAAGATGGGCCTCAGGGGGCTCACCACCCACCAGGGGGCGCCAGGGGGGCTGGCGCGCCCCAATGTCTTGTGGGCAGCAGGGGGCCCCCTCTGGTGGTTCTTTGCTCCATTATTTCTCTTTTCTTCAAAAAAAATCGTCAAAAAGTTTTGCTGCATTTGGAGAACTTTGATTTCTGCACAAAAAGCAACACCACGGTAGTTCTGCTAAAAACATTGTCAGTCCGGGTTAGTTCCATCCAAATCATACCAAAACCATATAAAATTACTGTAAACATGTCATGAATACTTCATAAATTATAGAGACGTTGGATACGTATCAGCATCCCCAAGTTTTACTCCTACTCATCCTCGAGTAGGTAAATGATAAAAGAAATAATTTATGAAGTGTGAATGCTAGCATAGTGCATAAGTTTGATCAATGATAATTTTAATCACTTTTCCTAGCATCATGACAACAACTCTTTCTCATAAAACTCATCATGATAAAGTAGCAATCAATTCACATGTTACAGTTCAAACAATGCCTTCTCTTGAAACTTAACAACTTATGTTCCAAGAAATTGCAATTCAACTTATTCAACAAACTCTAAGTAAGAGCTCCACATACTCAATCGTCATATAGTATTCTATGATTGCTAGTACTCAAAGCATATTTTTAGAACAAATGGCATCCATCGAACACAGAGAAAGATAGGGGCTTAATATTTTGCCTCCCAACTCATTTATCATAGAGATAATTGTCAACAATAATAATTCATGATCAAATATATTTGACTGGTCAAATGTGCCTAGATCTTTCCCCACCACATGATGCTTGCCAACTAGAGAATAATTGAGGTTCAAATGAGAATGCATACTATTGACTCTTTGCATAAAAGTAAATACTGAAAAGTAAAAGATGGACCCTTCGCAGAGGGAAGCAGAGGTTGTCATGCACTTTTTATTTTTGGATGCCCAAGCTCTTAATGCAAAGGAACATCACAATATATTGCCCTTATGATAGCAACATTTATTATGCAGTCTGTCACTTTTATTAATTTTCCATCACAAGTTTGTACAATGCTTATTTTCCCTTATGTCGGTGTCAAAACCGGTGGATCTCGGGTAGGGGATCCCGAACTATGCATCTAAGGCGGATGCTAACAGGAGGCAGGGGACACGATGTTTACCCCGGTTCGGGCCCTCTTGTGGAGGTAATGCCCTACGTCATGCTTGATTGTTCTTGATGATATGAGTATTACAAGAGTTGATCTACCACGAGATCGTAGAGGCTAAACCCTAGAAGCTAGCCTATGGTATGATTGTATGTTGTCCTACAGACTAAACCCTCCGGTTTATATAGACACCGGAGGGGGCTAGGGTTACACAAGGTCGATTACAAGGGAGGAGATCTACATATCCGTATTGCCTAGCTTGCCTTCCACGCCAAGGAGAGTCCCATCCGGACACGGGACGAAGTCTTCAATCTTGTACCTTCATAGTCCAACAGTCCGACCAAAGGATATAGTCCAGCTGTCCGGAGACCCCCTAATCCAGGACTCCCTCAGTAGCCCCTGAACCAGGCTTCAATGACGATGAGTCTGACGCGCAGATTTGTCTTCGGCATTGCAAGGCGGGTTCCTCCTCCGAATACTCCATAGAAGATTTTGAACCCAAGGATAGTGTTCGGCTCTGCAAAACAAGTTCCACACACCACCGCAGAGAGAATAATATTTCCACAATCTAATCTGCTGACACGTTTTGATAGCACGACATCATGTCATGGCCCGGTCATTATTCGAACCGTTTTTCTCAACCAGCACCGCACATATCTCGAGGCAGTTTTCTTGACACGTCTTGTCAAAGCAGAGATTGTGTCCCCCTTATTACCGGATTCTCATCAATACGGGCGTGGGTAACCCAACTGTGCCATCAATTACGGCGTTTGGGAATAAGCGATTTTACCAGGCAAGTGGGGAGGTGCATCTCCTGTTCTGCCCCTATAAAGGGACAAGGATTCACCCTTTTTTACCCACGCCTTCTTCCTCCTTGCTTACCCATTCTCGCACACTCGAGCTCCAGTGCCCAAGTTCGCGTCTTTCTTCTCAAACCACTCCAAGCATGTCCGGAGCGGGAGGCAAGTGGATGGTCTCCTCCGTCACGGAAGAGAACATCACAAAGTTACAGGAAGCCGGATATCTGGTCGCGGATATCGCGCACCGGCTGCCAGATGCAGGGCAGCTCATCCATACGCCCGAACCCCATGAGAGGGTAGTTTTTCTTACCCACTTCGTCCGCGGACTAGGATTTCCCCTCCACCCGTTTGTCCGTGGGCTCATGTTCTACTACAGGCTGGATTTTCATGATCTGGCCCCCAATTTCATCCTCAACATCTCGGCATTTATCGTCGTGTGCGAGGCCTTCCTCCGCATCAGGCCCCACTCCGGCATGTGGCTGAAGACCTTTAATGTTAAACCGAAGGTGGTGGTCGGCCAGCAAGCAGAGTGCGGAGGCGCCATGGTGGGCAAAATGCCCAACGTCACCTGGCTCGAAGGCTCTTATGTGGAGACCATAAAGGGGTGGCAATCGGGGTGGTTCTACATCACTGAGTCAAGCGACACCAACTGGGTGGCGGCCCCCAAATTTCGATCCGGAATCCCCACGCGGCTCACTTCCTGGAAAGAGAAGGACATTTCCTGGGGTTCTTCGGTAGAGCTAACCGGACTCCAGACCTGCATCAGGAACATGATGAGCAAGAAAATCAAGCTCGTCAATGTGGTCCAGGTCATGCTCTTCTGTCGGATTCTCCCGTGTCAACGACGGGCATTCAATTTGTGGAGTTCGACCCGGCCCAGCACCAGACGCTGCGAGAGCTCTACAGCACGACGTAGAATGACGTCTGGAGGGTGCTGTTCAAGGGCGCCGAGGTACCTCCTTCCATCATCGAGGACCGCGGACTCAGTGCAAAGCGCCATGCCAATCCGGTAAGTTTTTGTATCTCACAGGGTATTTATTTGCCCCAGTTAAATGATGTGCGGGATCTAAGCTCCCATGCCATTAACAGGACTGGATAAAGACAACAGAGCAGCTCGATTGCCCAGCCCCCCTTCCTGAAGATCCTGCAGATGCTCTCCTAATGGAGATGCTAGCTCCGGCACCTTACGAGGTGCCGGCGAAGAAGACCAAGAAGAAGGCCGCGGGGACCCGAAAGGGTCTCCGACGCAAGGTTGTATCGGACTCATCGTCCGATGACTCCGACGTGCACTCCTCCCACGAAAACGAGGAGGAGGAAAGTTGTCTCCCCCCAGCCGGGGGAGACAAGAAAAGGAAGGCCGACCCAACCGGGGAAGCCGAAGGGTCCAAGAAGGGAAGGACCCTACCTCCTGACTGCTCCACGACGGCCACCTACAGCGGCGACGAGTGGCTACCCAGGGTCAAGCCCCTGGCGAAGTCATAAGTATCCGGACACCATAGTAATTCATGGTATGTTTTATTGCACTGCTTCTCCTCATGCCGAACATGATTATGCAGTCCGTCCCGAGCTCATCTCGACATATCCTCGTCGAGCGGTTCAATGGACTCGTCGGATATGAATGGTGATTCTCTTCCGATCGCCTCCACCCCTCGCCCTGCGGACAACGTCGAAGTGTTGTATCGAAAGGCATCGAGCCGAGGGGAGGTGGTTCTGGGGGCGCCTCGAGGCGACCTCTCGGACCCTGGGTGCAAAGGGAGCAAGACTCCCACGGGCTCCGAGTTCGTCCCCCAGCCGAACACTGCGCCGGAACCTTCAATGGTTCCGGACTCCGGCAGGCGATCCCCCATTAAGGGGGGCCAACCGCTCGTGCCGATGTCCTCTGTCCATCCAGAGGCACCGGACAACTTGCTGGAAGCACTTCGCAGTGCTTCCATCAACGAAGAGCACCGCACTATCATGAGTGCGGTGATCGAGAAAGTTCAGTCCGCCAAAAACGGACTGACCGAAGCTTGCGCCAGCCTCCTAACAGGCTTTGAGGTAAGCAATCAAAATATAAGAAAATATTACCGCATAGATAGTAGCCCCTGATGCTCTGTTCGGCGTTCGAGAAGAAAGGCTGAATAGAGGATCAAATGATGACTCAGGAGTCTAATCAGAATATGTCTATGTGTATGTGCAGGCTTCACTGCTGGCCACTGCCGCACGTACTGCGGAGGTCTCTGCACTGAAGCAGGACCTGGAGCGGTCTGAGAACGAGCTCAGCCTTAGCAAGAGGCAGCTCGAGGAGAACAAAGGTAAGAAATACCTTGTCTACGCTTTTGAAAAGAAGTTCAGTTGTAATATAATAGGATCATCATGAATTTGCCAGGGGCCACGACCGAAGTGGCGACCCTGAAGAAGACGATGTCCGAGGCCGAAGACAAAGCGGCCAATGAGCGCATCGAGCGAGAGAAGCAAGAAGCCCGAGTGGGCGAGGTGTAGCAAGAGCTCGAGGCTCTCGCCAGAAAACACGAGTCCTCAGAGCTTGACTCTAAGACGCGGGAGTCCGAGCTCGCGCAGGTGCTTGAAAGCGCCCGGAGCGCCAAGGCTGAAGCTCACAAGGCCCTTCAAGAGATTGATGCGGTGAAGAAGATAGCAGCGGGTAAGGCATTCATTATGCAAAGCAAGCATGTGGAGGAAACTTCCCTTCTACTTACCCGAATTCGGAGCTCTCCAGGAGCGTTCGCAGATCTTCCCCGCAGTCTACTGGATGCCTCGGAGTTTTACTGAGCTCAGGAGGGGAGCTCGACGGAAAAGTTGTTCTGGTCTCAGTATACTGGGACCGAACACCCAATGCCCTTGAGCGATTAGCTGAAGCAATTGGTCGAGCTTCAGAAGGCGGCCGAACAGGCCATGGGGGGCCTTATAGTCCAGATGTGGCTTGGCGAGCCCCTGTCCGGCAGCTACTTCGGTCTGGTGAGGCAGCTTGTGGAGGCCTGCCACGGCTTGAAGTCATAAAGCGGTTCGTCTGCATCGAGGGTGCACGCAGGGCTTTTGCTCGGGCGAAGGTGCACTGGGCGAAGCTGGTGAAGGAGGGGCCGCCGGAGGGCAAGGAGCATCGCTGCCCCGAGATGTACTATGAGAGTGTCCTGAAGGGTTCCCGCCTTCTGGCGGATGAATGTGCCAGGGATGTAATTTTTGAATGAACATGCTCATGTGATCCTGTAATGTGAAACAAGTTCATCTGCGCTATGCAACACTTTTTTTAATTTAAAATATTACCTTCTGTGCAGCCGTTTATAACATCTGAGAGTTGGCCAGTCGTCGGCTTCTGCCCCCATGTAACTAGTATTGGGGTGTTCGGGATGAACCTGAGCACTCTTTACCCCAATTTTGGGTCCTTCGAGGGAGGTGTTCAGTGCAACGAACCAGGCAATCAGACTATAAGGCTTTATCACTCTCACTTAGCCATAGAAGTCTACAATTTTAAATATTGGCGAAGCCCCTAGTATTCGGAAGGCCGAATTTGGGGCGCTATACACGCCTAAGCTGGGCAAGGCCAACTCCTCGCCCGAAGCGGAAAAAGTCTTTAAGGACTTGAGACCTCTCGAACAGCGACCAGTCGCTCGCCTTATCATGACAGTCAGTTTTCGGCTTTCTCTACTGAGGTCCTCGTCCGGAAGAACCGGGACACAATCGCAGTAGTTCTCCCACCGCTACCTTAGCCGATATAGTGGAACATAAGGTACCAAAGCATGGGAGCCGGGCAAACCCAACTATTGACCCAAGACATGATTCGGAGCTGATGCATATAGTGCTATAAGTTCGGGGTGCCGCACTGTCGAAAGTGTTCGGACTTCTCGCGCCGTATTATGGGGTAAATGAAAGCCCCTGGCGTACTGACCGTACCCGAATGTACGGGTGCGGATTGTCGTAAATGGACATATGAGAAAAAAGGATAAATAATGCAATAATAGACTAATGCTATGCATTGTTATTTAAATAATACGTCGAAGCGTACTGGTACAAGTAGTGCAATAAGAAGAAAGTAGGACTATTCAAAATGTCCCATCCAAGGGCAAGCTGCGTATGGATAGTAGAAAGTGGGTATATCAATTATTATTATAGACCACCCGCGGGTTCCCGTGTACATCTTAGCTTCTTGCCGCCTTGGTTGTTCCTTCCCGTAATGTGTCCGGCAACCGTACTGCCGGAGAGGGCTTCCAGAGAGTTAGGCCCTGAAAGAGAAAAGAAATGATAAAGGTATACAACCCCTAGGGCGGTTAAAGCCGCATTGCGGGACGTGCCCTGATCGTGCCCCCGCCTATGTCCATAGTATTTTCAATGCGTAATTATGTACGCGCAGCACAGATTTCGTCTCTTGACTGGGACTGGGACGGGGGCCGAATTGCTAGGCGAGCTCTGAATGTGCCAGGCGATCCTGTTGCAGTTTACTCCGGACTCGCTTGAAGGTGTCTGGGGGCTGTAACACCAAATTAGTGGTTTGCCTTAAAAGGTTGCTTTGTGCTTATGATGCGAGGGCCGCAGTGTGCTCTTCCGTGCGGAGCAAGCGTTCTGTGTTTCCATTTACTGTTATGACCCCCCTAGGTCCTGGCATCTTGAGCTTGAGGTATGCGTAATGCGGTACTGCATTAAATTTTGCAAATGTTGTTTGTCCAAGCAATGCGTGATAGCCACTGCGAAACGGGACGATATCGAAGATTAACTCCTCGCTTCGGAAGTTGTCCGGTGATCCGAAGACCACTTCCAGTGTGATTGAGCCCATGCAATGGGCCTCTACACCTGGGATGACGCCCTTAAAGGTGGTTTTGGTGGGTTTGATCCTCGAGGGATCGATACCCATTTTACGCATTGTATCCTGATAGAGCAGGTTCAAGCTGCTGCCGCCATCCATAAGGACTCGAGTGAGGTGAAATCCGTCGATGATGGGGTCTAGGACCAGTGCGGCAGATCCGCCATGACGGATACTAGTGGGGTGGTCCCTATGATCAAAGGTGATCGGACAAGCGGACCATGGGTTGAACTTTGGGGCGACGGGCTCCATCGCATAGACGTCCCTTAGTGCACGCTTCCGCTCCCTCTTGGGAATGTGGGTTGTGTATATCATGTTCATCGTCTTCACTTGTGGGGGGAACCCCTTCTGTTCTCCCGTGTTCGGCGGCCGGGGCTCCTCCTCGTCATCACTATGCAGCCCCTTGTCCTTGTTTTCGGCATTTAACTTGCCGGCCTGCTTGAACACCCAGCATTCTCTGTTGGTGTGATTGGCTGGCTTGTCGGGGGTGCCGTGGATTTGACACGAGTGATTCAGTATGCGATCCAAACTGGACGGAGCTAGAGTACTTCTTTTGAATGGCTTTTTCCGCTGAACGGATCTAGAGCCTCTGAATCCGGCATTGACTGTCGTATCATCGTTGTTATCGCCATTGTTGCGGCGCTTTGGTCTGTTACGACGTGGTCTGCCGTTGGCATCTTTGGTATCCGAAGTGCTCGGATTCCTTGATGTGTTGTTGCGAGCCAGCCAGCTATCCTCGCCCGTGCAAAAGTGGGTCATGAGTGTCGTGAGGGCTGCCATAGACTTCGGCTTCTCCTGGCCAAGGTGGCGGGCAAGCCACTCAACGCGGATGTTATGCTTGAATGCCGCTAGATCCTTTGCATCCGGACAGTCAACAATTTGGTTTTTCTTGGTCAGGAACCGTGTCCAGAATTGACTGGCTGATTCCCCTGGCTGCTGAGTTATATGGCTCAAGTCATCAGCATCCGGTGGTCGCACATAAGTGCCATGGAAGTTGTCAAGGAATGCGTCTTCCAAATCCTCCCAACTGCCGACGGAGTCTGCTGGCAAGCTATTCAGCCAATGCCGAGCTGGTCCTTTAAGTTTGAGTGGGAGGTACTTGATGGCAGCCATGTGGATGTGAAGGAGGAAATCCTCAATCCATACAGTGGGATCTGTTGTACCATCATACGATTCGATATTTACAGGTTTAAAACCCTCCAGAATTCGTGATCCATAACTTCATCAGTGAAGCATAGGGGGTGTGCGGCGCCTCTGTGCCGGGCTATATCACGACGCAGTTCATATCAGTCTTTTCTGTTGTATTCGACCTGGCTGGATTTACTTTTGGTGTATCCGGCGCGACGATCATCGTCCTGTGTTGGCGCGCATGCCCGTGACCCGTATATTGACCTTGCAAGTTTTGCCCTGCTGTCCAATACATCTCGCAGGTCCCGTGTGTTGTCCCAGGCCTTGGTGTTTTTGATTGAGTGGCGGCGGGGTGCAGGCTAAACTTCAGGCTGAAACGCCTCTCTGGCTCGGCCACGCGGTGGCCGGTCAGCCACATCGTACACTGGTGATGGAGGTTTCAATGCTTCCTCCTCAAGGTGAGGTAGCAACCTGCGCTTTGGTTAACTCTTGGAGGGGCGCTCGAGTTCCTATTCCTCGGCCACAAGGACTTCAGTCCATCTGTCTGCTAGCAAGTCTTGATCAGCTTGAAGTTGTTGTTGCTTTTTCTTCAGGCTATTTGTTGTGGCCATAAGCCGGCACTTGAAGCGCTCCTGCTCGACAGGATCCTCGGGTACGATAAATTCTTCGTCGCCGAGGCTCACCTCGTCTTCGGAGAGGGGCATGTAATTATCCTCTTTTGGTTCTCCATCTGCCGCCTACTCTGGAGGGCTAGCTTGTTCATCTTCCCGCTCTACATCATGCTGGAGGGGATTGTGGTTGTATTTGGCACTATCTGGAGTGTTATTATCTCCTGTGCCGGTATCACTACTTTTGCTGTGGCGGGACTTAGAGCGGCGCCGCTGACGTCGGCGCTTGGGTTGCTTCCTGGAGGGGTTATCCTCCGCTGTCTCGTCGCCATTGCCTTCTTTGGGGGTGTCTACCATGTATATATCATATGATGAGGTGGCGGTCCAGCGCCCTGTGGGTGGTGGTTCCTGTTCGTCTCCTGCATCGCCGTCCATACCGTCGATGTCTTCGGAGTCGAAGTCGAGCATGTCGGTTAAATCGTCGACAGTGGCTACTAAGTGGGTGGTGGGTGGGCAGCGAATTTCTTCGTCGTCCGCATCCCATTCTAGCCGGACATAGTTTGGCCAAGGTTCTCTTGACAAGGAGAGAGACCTTAATGAATTTAGCACATCGCCGAAAGGTGAGTGCTGAAAGATATCCACGGAGGTGAACTCCATGATCGGCACCCAATCAGATTCGATGGGCACGGATGTAGGCGGCTCGGAGTCCGTGGCCGGAGACGAATCCAGTGGTTCGGCGACACGGCTCTCGTAAGGGGTGAAGTCAGTATCCGGCTCTATCACCACTGAGAGTGCGGCCTCCATGGCAGGGTCTATCCCTCCGCTCTCGGATGGCGCGATTTGCTCCGGATTGACGGCCGGAGGAGTTGCAGATGCGATCTCCCGAGTACTGTCCGACGGCAAAGTTACGTCATGCTCGTCGTGACTGTGCGGCGCACCTGACATGGGCTCGAATCCGTCGAGGATCAAGTCTCCGTGGATGTCGGCAGTGTAGTTTAGGTTTCCGAACCTGACCTGATGGCCAGGGGCGTAGCCCTCGATCTGCTCCAGATTGCCAAGTGAATTGGCCCGCAGTGCGAAGCCGTCGAATACGAAGATCTATTCAGGGAGAAAAACCTCACCCTGGACCGCATCGTTACCGATGATTGAAGGGGCCATCAAGCCTTACGGTGACGGCACAGTGGAACTCTCAATGAAAGCACCAATGTCGGTGTCAAAACTAGCGGATCTCGGGTAGGGGGTCCCGAACTATGCATCTAAGGCGGATGGTAACAGGAGGCAGGGGACACGATGTTTACCCAGGTCCGGGCCCTCTTGATGGAGGTAATACCCTACGTCCTGCTTGATTGTTCTTGATGATATGAGTATTACAAGAGTTGATCTACCACTAGATCGTAGAGGCTAAACCCTAGAAGCTAGCCTATGGTATCATTGTATGTTGTCCTACGGACTAAACCCTCCGGTTTATATAGACACTGGAGGGGGCTAGGGTTACACAAGGTCGGTTACAAGGGAGGAGATCTACATATCCTTATTGCCTAGCTTGCCTTCCATGCCAAGAAGAGTCCCATCCGGACACGGGACGAAGTCTTCAATCTTGTATCTTCATAGTCCAATAGTCCGGCCAAAGGATATAGTCCGGCTATCCGGAGACCCCCTAATCCAGGACTCCCTCACCTTACAATAAAAGATCAAACATATTTAGGAGCAATTTTTATTGCTTTATGCACTGATGACAACTTACTTGAAGGATCTTATTCAATCCATAGGTAGATATGGTGGACACTCATGGCAAGAAACTGGGTTTAAGGGTTTTTGAATGCACAAATAGTATCTCTACTTAGAACGAATTTTTGGCTAGCAAAAGATCCTAAGAAAACACCACATGTTGGAGGATCCATAACAATATAACTTCTATGCAAATATACACAGCCATAACTCATTACGTTGTCTTCCCTGTCCAACTTCAACCTATTTGCTCAAGTGTGAAAACAATTAATGGGTATTCACAATCATAGAAGATGTCTAATATATTTGTATGTGAAAGTTCTCTTCCTTATACTAATCATTCATGAATTGCCTATATGACAAATATTGTGATTGTCAAGCTTCAATATATTTCACTTTTTAAAACCAATGTGAAGCTACTACTAGGCATGATATGAACATATAATTTCCAATTCATGATATTCAATTCACAATTTACTCATATGATATAAGTGAAGCACAAGGGGTAAATGACAAACTAAGCGAAAAAGATATAAGTGAAGATCAAGCGAGTAGCTAAGTAAATGGGTAGCCATTTGAGGACTCTCTCTTATTTTAAAAAACTTTCAGATCTAAGTATTTTATTAAAACAGCAAGCAAAAACAAAATAAAGTGACATTCCAAGAATAGCACACAGCATGTGAAGAAGCGAAAACTTAGGCTCAACCGATAATTGTTGATGAAGAAAGGTGGGATGCCTACCGGGGCATCCCCAATCTTAGATGCTTAAGACTTCTTGAAATATTACCTTAGGATGCCTTGGGCATTCCCAAGCTTGAGCTTTTGTGTCTCCTTAATTCCTTTTATATCACGGTTTCCCTAAATCTTAAAAACTTCATCCACACAACAAAACTCAACAAGAACGCGCGAGATAAGTTAGTATAAATAAAAGCAAAACCTTATCATTCTCTACTGTAGCAAATCACTAAAATTATTATTTAACATTGCATACTAAATGCCTCTGCATATTTAATAGTCCTATCCTCAAATAGAATCATTAAACAAGCAAACATATACAATCAATGCAAACATAACAACAATTTGTCTAAACAGGAAAGTCTGTAAAGAATGCAAGAAGATTCATACGTCTCTAACTCCGAAAACTCTGAAAAATTACCATGCTGTAGAAAATTTATCATATCTTATTGTGCAAAAATTTCAACATTTTATCACATTCTGACTTTTATCAAGAATTCATGCACTAGCGTGCAACTTTTTGTTTTCAAACAGCCACATATAGACTTGCAAAATAAGCATGACAAAAGCTATACTTGACATTTTTATTGAAGTAAAATATGCAAAACATTATTCTAAATAGCAGCAAGCAAATACAAATAAAACAAAATGATGCTCCAAGCAAAACACATATCATGTGTACAATGAAAATATAGCTCCAAGTGAGGTTACCGATAATGTTGGAGACAAAAGAGGGGGTGCCTTCTAGGGCACTCCCAAGATTAGTTGCTTGTGTCTTCCTTGAATATTACCTTGGGGGTTCCTTGGGCATCCCCAAATCTCAGGATCTTGTCACTGCTTATTCTTGTCATATTGATATCTCACCCAAAACTTGAAAACTTCAATCACACAAAACTTAATGGAACTTCGTGAGATAGGTTAGTATGATAAAGAGCAAACCATTCACTTTGGTACTTTCAAAGACAAGATTCATAATTGTTATCACAAAATTCCTACTGTACCTTATCATTTCCACAATTTATATTGAGCAATATAAGCTATAGAAACTAGAAAACAAGCAAATTATGCATTGAAAACAAAGTCTGTCAAAAACATAATAGTCTGTAATGATTTGGACAATGACCATACTTCTGTAACTCCAAACATTCTGAAAAAATAAACGTAGGAAATTTTTATATCAATCATCTATAAAAAAATTAAGAATTTTAGAATGTTCCAGTGAATTTAAACAATTCTGTTACTGGGTGCAAAAGTTTTTGTTTTTGCACAGAATCAAGTCAACTATCATCCACACTATCCCAAAGGCTTTACTTGGCACTTTATTGAAACAAAAGCTATAAAAATGATTACTGCAGTAGCTTAATCATGTGAACATACAAAAACAGTATGTGTAAATGTTGGGTTGTCTCCCAACAAGGACTTTTCCTTAATGCATTTTTAGCTAGGCATGATGATTTCAATGATGCTCGCATAAAAGATAAGAATTGAAACATAACGGGAGCATCATGAAGCATATGAAAAGCACATTTAAGTCTAACCCACTTCCTATGCACAGGGATTTTGTGAGAAAATAATTTGTGGGAGCAAGAATCAACTAGCATAGAAAGGCAAAACAAGCATGACTTCAAAACTTTCAACACATGGAGAGGAAACTTGATATTAGTGAGATATGTAAAAGCATATGTTCCTCTCGCATAATATTTTTTAGTAGCATCAAGAATGAATTCAACAATATAGCTATCACATAAAGTTTTCTTTTCATGATCTACAATAATAGAAATTTTATTACTCTCCACATAAGCAAATTTATTCTCATTCATAGTAGTGGGAGCAAACTCAACAAAATAACTATCATGAGACATTTGATTGGCATAATCCAATTGAAAATAAAAATCATGATGACAAGTTTCATGGTTATCATTACTCTTTATAACATACATGTCATCACCATAATTATCATAAATAGAAACTTTGTTATCATAATCAATTGAAACCTCTTCCCAAATAGTGGATTCATCATTAAATAAAGTCATGACCTCTCCAAATCCACTTTCATCAATATTGTAATAAGATGCAACACCTCCAAAATAGTGAGATCATTACTTCCTAGAGTTGACACTCTCCCAAACCAACTTTCATCAATATAATCATCATAAATAGGAGGCATGCTTTCATCATAATAATTTTTCTCATCTAAACTTGGGGGACTAAAAATATCATCTTCATCAAACATAGCATCCCCAAGCTAATGGCTTTGCATATCATTAGCATCATGGATATTCAAATAATTCATACTAACAACATTGCAATCATGCTCATCATTCAAATATTTTATGCCAAACATTTTATTGAATTCTTCTTCTATCAATTGAGAACAATTTTCCTTTCCATCATTTTCAAGAAAGACATGACAAAGGCGAATAATATGAGGCCACCTCAATTCCATTTTTTGTATTTTTCTTTTATAAACCACACTAGTGATAAAACAAGAAACTAAAATATTCAATTGCAAGATCTAAAGATATACCTTCAAGCACTCACCTCGCTGGCAACGACGCCAGAAAAGAGCTTGATGTCTACTATGCAACTTTATCCTTGTAGACTCGTGTTGGGCCTCCAAGCGCAGAGTTTTGTTGGATAGTAGCAATTTTCCCTCAAGTGGATGACCTAAGGTTTATCAATCCGTGGGAGGCGTAGGATGAAGATGGTCTCTCTCAAACAACCCTGCAACCAAATAACAAAGAGTCTCTTGTGCCCCCAACACACCAAATACAATGGTAAATTGTATGGGTGCACTAGTTCGGCGAAGAGATGGTGATACAAGTGTAGTAATGATGGTCGATATTGATTTTTATAATAGGAACAATAAAAACAAGAAGTTAGCAAGTAACAAAAGTGAGCACAAACGGTATTGCAATGCTTGAAAATGAGGCCTAGGGTTCATACTTTCGCTAGTGCAATATCTCAACAATGCTAATATAATAGGATCATATAACCATCCCTCAACATGCGATCAAGAATCACTCCAAAGTTCTTATCTAGCGGAAAACATAAGAAGAAATTGTTTTTAGGGTACGAAACTATTGGGGAACATAGTAATTTCAAAAACAAATCCTATGCACACATAGGATCATGGTGATGCATAGCAACGAGAGGGGAGAGTGTGTCCACGTACCCTCATAGACCGAATGCGGAAGCGTTAGCACAACGCGGTTGATGTAGTCGTACGTCTTCACGATCCGACCGATCCAAGTACCGAACGCATGGCACCTCCGAGTTCTGCACACGTTCAACTCAATGACGTCCTGCGAGCTCCTATCCAACAAAGCTTCATAGGGGAGTTTTGTCAGCACGACGGCGTGGTGATGGTGATGATGATGCTACTGAGGCAGGGCTTCACCTAAGCATCGCTACAATATAACCGAAGTGGGATATGGTGGAGGGGGCACCGCACACGGCTGGAATAGATCAACTAATCAACTTGTGTGTCTAGAGGTCCCCCTACCCCCGTATATAAAGGAGTGGAGGAGGGGAGGGCCAACCCTCTCTAGGGCGCGCCATGGGGAGTCCTACTCCAACCGGCAGTAGGATCCCCCCTTCCAACTTGGGGTGGGAGAGGGAAGGAAGAGGAAGGAGGGAGGAAGGAAAGGGGGGCGGCCCCCCTCCCAATTCGCATTGGGCTTGGGGGTGCACCTCCTCCCTTGCTCCTTTCCCCTCCTTTCCACTAAAGCCCAATAAGGCCCATATACCTCCCGGGGGGTTCCGATAACCTCCCGGTGCTCCGGTATATTCCCGATCTCACCCGGAACCATTTTGGTATCCAAATATAGTCGTCCAATATATCGTTCTTTATGTCTCGGCCATTTCGAGACTCCTCGTCATGTCCGTGATCATATTCGGGACTCTGAACTACATTCGGTACATAAAAAACACAAAAACTCATAATACGATCGTCACTGAACTTTAAGCGTGCGTACCCTACGGGTTCGAGAACTATGTAGACATGACCGAGACACGTCTGTGGTAAATAACCAATAGCGAAACCTGGATGCTCATATTTGCTCCCACATATTCTATGAAGATCTTTATCGGTCAAACCGCATAACAACATACGTTGTTCCCTTTTGTCGGATCTGGGGTTTTGGCAGACCCTTGAGGTTCGAACACTGGGGTGCGCGCAAAGGTTTTCTCCCTATTGATCCACGCCCTAGCTCTCTAAGACCTCGCAGACGAACACGACGAACTCTCAACACAGAAAGACACAAGATTTATACTGATTTGGGCCACCGTTGTGGTGCAGTACCCTACTAAAGTGTGGTGGTGGTGGATTGCCTCTTGGGCTAATGATGAACAGTACAAGAGGAAGAACAGCCTCCTGAGGTCGAGGTGTTCTTGTGTTTGGTGAGTTTGTGTGTGTGAGGATCGGAATCAGCTGCCGACTTGTGATGGTGTCGATCCCCTGCCCCTCATGGTGCTTGCTAGTTCTACTTATATAGGCCCTGGTCCTCTCCCCAAATATTGAGCGGGAAGGGAGCCAACAACAGCCAATTCGAAAGGGGACAGCTAGTACAAGCTATCCTGACAAAAGGTGATCTTCGCCTGCAAAAGGCTCTGGTGATGACGCCGTCTTGGGCTCCATGGTGACCTCCGTCTTGCCGTCCTTCTGGTCCTGGTCTCATTGCACCAATATGGAAATCTTTACTTGATGCCTCGGTACTGCGCGCCTGCACTTGCCCCCTTAGCACCAAATAGGAAACAAGGATGTTGCGCGCGTTGGCGCCCGCCTAGCCTCGATAGTCATGGCTCCTCTCCTAGAATGTTGACATTAGCCCCCGGGCGTAAGGCGCGCTCGGGCTTGGCTTCGAGGCGAAGCCAAAGGGTCAAGCGCGTAGCGCCGCGGGCCCCAAAAGCTGTTGGGGAACGTAGTAATTTCAAAAAAAATCATACGCACACGCAAGATCATGGTGATGTATAGCAACGAAAGGGGAGAGTGGGATCTACGTACCCTTGTAGATCGACAACGGAAGCGTTTGGTTGATGTAGTCGTACGTCTCCACGACCCGACCGATAAAGCACCGAAACTACGGCACCTCCGAGTTCTAGCACACGTTCAGCTCGATGACGATCCTCGGACTCCGATCCAGCAAAGTGTCGGGGATGAGTTCCGTCAGCACGACGGCGTGGTGACGATCTTGATGCACTACCGTCGCAGGGCTTCGCCTAAGCACCTCTACAATATTATCGAGGACTATGGTGGAAGGGGGCACCGCACACGGCTAATAGTATGATCACGTGGATCAACTTGTGTGTCAAGGGGTGCCCTCTTCCCCCGTATATAAAGGATCAAGGGGAGGAGGCCGGCCGGCCCTCTATGGCGCGCCAAGGAGGAGTCCTCCTCCTAGTAGGAGTAGGACTCCTACTAGGAGGGGGAAAGAAGTGGGGAGGGAGAGGGAAAGGGGGGCGCCGCCCCCCCTCTCCTAGTCCAATTCGGACCAGGGGGGAGGAGGCGCGCGGCCCACCTTTGGCTGCCCCTCTCTCTCTCCACTAAGGCCCATATGGCCCATTAGTTCTCCCGGGGGGGTTCTGGTAACCCTCCGGCTCTCCGGTTTTCTCCGAAATCACCCGGAACACTTCCGGTGTCCGAATATAGCCGTCCAATATATCAATCTTTATGTCTCGACCATTTCGAGACTCCCCGTCATGTCCGTGATCACATCCGGGACTCTGAACTAACTTCGGTACATCAAAACTCATAATATAACTGTCATCGAAACCTTAAGCGTGCGGACCCTACGGGTTCGAGAACAATGTAGACATGACCGAGACACGTCTCCAGTCAATAACCAATAGCGGAACCTGGATGCTCATATTGGCTCCCACATATTCTACGAAGATCTTTATCGGTCAGACCGCATAACAACATACGTTGTTCCCTTTGTCATCTCGATCGTCGGTATCTCAATACCTAGTTCAATCTCATTACCGGCAAGTCTCTTTACTCGTTCCGTAATACATCATCTCACAACTAAGTCATTAGTTGCAATGCTTGCAAGGCTTATGTGATGTGCATTACCGAGAGGGCCCAGAGATACCTCTCCGACAATCGGAGTGACAAATCCTAATCTCGAAATACGCCAACCCAACATGTACCTTTGGAGACACCTGTAGAGCACCTTTATAATCACCCAGTTACGTTGTGACGTTTGGTAGCACACAATGTGTTCCTCCGATAAACGGGAGTTGCATAATCTCATAGTCATAGGAACATGTATAAGTCATGAAGAAAGCAATAGCAACATACTAAACGATCTGGTGCTAAGCTAATGGAATGGGTCATGTCAATCAGATCATTCACCTAATGATGTGATCCCGTTAATCAAATAACAACTCTTTGTTCATGGTTAGGAATCATAACCATCTTTGATTAACGAGCTAGTCTAGTAGAGGCATACTAGTGACACTCTATTTGTCTATGTATTCACACATGTATTATGTTTCCAGTTAATACAATTCTAGCATGAATAATAAACATTTATCATGATATAAGGAAATAAATAATAACTTTATTATTGCCTCTAGGGCATATTTCCTTCAGTCTCCCACTTGCACTAGAGTCAATAATCTAATTCACATCGCCATGTGATTCAACACTAAGAGTTCACATCACCATGTGATTAACACCCATAGTTCACATCGTCATGTGACCTATACCCAAAGGGTTTACTAGAGTCAATAATCTAGTTCACATCATTTATGTGATTAACACCCAAAGAGTACTAAGGTGTGATCATGTTTTGCTTGTGAGATAATTTTAGTCAACGGGTCTGTCACATACAGATCCGTAAGTATTTTGCGAATTCTATGTCTACAATGCTCTGCACGGAGCTACTCTAGCTAATTGCTCCCACTTTCAATATGTATCTAGATCGAGACTTAGAGTCATCCAGATCTGTGTCAAAACTTGCATCGACGTAACTTTTTACGACGAACCTTTTGTCACCTCCATAATCGAGAAATATTTCCTTATTCCACTAAGGATAATTTTGACCAATGTCTAGCGATCTACTCTTAGATCACTATTGTACTCCCTTGCTTAACACAGTGTAGGGTATACAATAGATCTGGTACACATCATGGCATACTTTACAAAACCTATGGCTCAGGCATAGGGCATGACTTTCATTCTCTTTCTATCTTCTGCTGTGGTCGGGCTTTGAGTCTTACTCAATTTCATACCTTGTAACACAGCCAAGAACTCTTTCTTTGACTGTTCCATTTTTGAACTACTTCAAAATATTGTCAAGGTATGTACTCATTGAAAAAACTTATCAAGCGTCTTGATCTATCTCTATGGATTTTGATGCTCAATATGTAAGCAGCTTCACCGAGGTCTTTCTTTGAAAAACTTCTTTCAAAACACTCCTTTATGCTTTGCAGAATAATTCTACATTATTTCCGATCAACAATATGTCATTCACATATACTTATCAGAAATGATGTAGTGCTCCCACTCACTTTCTTGTAAATACAGGCTTCACCGCAAGTCTGTGTAAAACTATATGCTTTGATCAACTTATCAAAACATATATTCCAACTCCGAGATGCTTGCACCAGTCCATAAATGGATCGCTGGAGCTTGCACACTTTGTTAGCTCCCTTTGGATCGACAAAACCTTCTGGTTGTATCATATACAACTCTTCTTCCAGAAATCCATTCAGGAATGCAGTTTTGACATCCATCTGCCAAATTTCATAATCATAAAATGCGGCAATTGCTAACATGATTCGGACAGACTTAAGCATCGCTACGGGTGAGAAGGTCTCATCGTAGTCAATCCCTTGAACTTGCCGAAAACCTTTTGCGACAAGTCGAGCTTTGTAGACAGTAATATTACCGTCAGCGTCCGTCTTCTTCTTGAAGATCCATTTATTCTCAATTGCTTGCCGATCATTGGGCAAGTCAACCAAAGTCCATACTTTGTTCTCATACATGGATCCATCTCAGATTCATGGCTCAAGCCATTTGCGGAATTGGCTCACCATCGCTTCTTCATAGTTCGTAGGTTCATCATGATCTAGTAGCATGACTTCCAGAACAGGGTTACCGTACCACTCTGGTGCGGATCTTACTCCGGTTGATCTACGAGGTTCAGTAGTATCTTGTTCTGAAGTTTCATGATCATCATCATTAGCTTCCTCACTAATTGGTGTAGGTGTCACAGAAACAGGTTTCTGTGATGTACTACTTTCCAATAAGGGAGTAGGTACAGTTACCTCGTCAAGTTCTACTTCCCTCCCACTCACTTCTTTCGAGGGAAACTCCTTCTCTAGAAAGTTTCCGAATTTAGCAAAAAAAGTCTTGCGGATCTGTGATAGAAGGTGTATCCAATAGTTTCCTTTGGACATCCTATGAAGACACACTTCTTCGATTTAGGTTTGAGCTTATCAAGTTGAAACTTTTTCACATAAGCATTGCATCCTCAAACTTTAAGAAACGATAGCTTAGGTTTCTTGCTAAACCATAGTTCATACGGTGTCATCTCAAACGGATTTAGATGGTGCCCTATTTAACGTGAATGTAGCTGTCTCTAATGCATAACCCCAAAACAATAGCGGTAAATCTGTAAGAGACATCATAGATCGCACCATATCAAATAAAGTACGATTACGACGTTCGGACACACCATTACGCTATGGCATTCTGGGTGGCATGAGTTGCGAAACTATTCCACATTGTTTCAAATGTACACCAAACTCGTAACTCAAATATTCTCCTCCACGATCAGATCGTAGGAATTTTATTTTCTTGTTATGATGATTTTCAACTTCACTCTGAAATTCTTTGAACTTTTCAAACATTTCAGACTTGTGTTTCATTAAGTAGATATACCCATATCTGCTCAAATCATCTGTGAAGGTCAGAAAATAACGATACCCGCCACGAGCCTCAACACTCATCGGACCGCATACATCAGTATGTATTATTTCCAATAAGTCAGTTGCTCACGCCATTGTTCCGGAGAACGGAGTCTTTAGTCATCTTGCCCATAAGGCATGGTTCGCAAGCACCAAGTGATTCATAATCAAGTGATTCCAAAATCCCATCAGCATGGAGTTTCTTCATGCGCTTTACACCAATATGACCTAAACGGCAGTGCCACAAATAAGTTGCACTATCATTATTAACTTTGCATCTTTTGGCTTCAATATTATGAATATGTGTATCACTACGATCGAGATCCAACAAACCATTTTCGTTGGTGTGTATGACCATAGAAGGTTTTATTCATGTAAACAGAACAACAATTGTTCTCTAACTTAAATGAATAACCGTATTGCAATAATCATGATCAAATCATATTCATGCTCAACACAAACACCAAATAACACTTATTTAGTTTCAACACTAATCCCGAAATTATAGGGAGTGTGCGATGATGATCATATCAATCTTGGAACCACTTCCAATACACATCGTCACTTCACCCTTAACTAGTCTCTGTTTATTCTGCAACTCCTGTTTCGAGTTACTAATCTTAGCAACTGAACTAGTATCAAATACTGAGGGGTTGCTATAAACACCAGTAAAGTACACATCAATAATATGTATGTCAAATATACATATGTTCACTTTGCCATCCTTCTTATCCGCCAATCACTTGGGGTAGTTCCGCTTCCAGTGACCAGTCCCTTTGCAGTAGAAGCACTTAGTCTCAGGCTTAGGACCAGACTTGGGCTTCTTCACTTGAGCAGCAACTTGCTTACTGTTCTTCTTGAAGTTCCCCTTTTTTTCTCTGCCCTTTTCTTGAAACTAGTGGTCTTGTCTACCATCAACACTTGATGTTTTTCTCCATTTCTACCTTCGTCAATTTACGCATTAGGAAGAGCTTGGGAATCGTTTCGGTTATTCCTTGCATATCATAGTTCATCATGAAGTTCTACTAACTTGGTGATGGTGACTTGAGAATTCTGTCAATCACTATCTTATCTGGAAGATTAACTCCCACTTGATTCAAGCGATTGTAGTACTCAGACAATCTGAGCACATGCTCACTAGTTGATCGATTCTCCTCCATCTTTTAGCTATAGAACTTGTTGGAGACTTCATATCTCTCAACTCGGGTATTTGCTTGAAATATTAACTTCAACTCCTGGAACATCTCATATGCTCCATGACGTTCAAAATGTCTTTGAAGTCCCGATTCTAAGCCATTAAGCATGGTGCACTAAACTATCAAGTAGTCATCATATTGAGCTAGCCAAACGTTCATAATGTCTGCATCTGCTCCTGCAATAGGTCCGTCACCTAGCGGTGCATCAAGGACATAATTTTTCTGTGCAGCAATGAGGATAAACCTCGGATCACAGATCCAATCCGCATCATTGCTACTAACATCTTTCAACACAATTTTCTCTAGGAACATATCAAAATAAACACAGGGAAGCAACAACCCGAGCTATTGATCTACAACATAATTTGCAAAATACTACCAGGACTAAGTTCATGATAAATTTAAGTTCAATTAATCATATTACTTAAGAACTCCCACTTAGATAGACATCCCTCTAATCCTCTAAGTGATTACGTGATCCAAATCAACTAAACCATGTCCGATCATCATGTGAGATGGAGTAGTTTCATTGGTGAACATTGCTATGTTGATCATATCTGCTATATGATTCACGCTCGACCTTTCGGTCTTCGTGTTCCGAGGCCATATCTGTATATGCTTGGCTCGTCAAGTATAACCTGAGTATTCTGCGTGTGCAACTGTTTTGCACCCGTTGTATTTGAACGTAGAGCCTATCACACCCGATCATCACGTGGTGTCTCAGCACGAAGAACTTCCGCAACGGTGCATACTCAGGGAGAACACTTCTTGATAATTAGTGAGAGATCATCTTATAATGCTACCGTCAATCAAAGCAAGATAAGATGCATAAAAGATAAACATCACATGCAATCAATATAAGTCATATGATATGGCCATCATCATCTTGTGCTTGTGATCTCCATCTTCGAAGCACCATCATGATCACCATCGTCACCGGCGCGACACCTTGATCTCCATCGTAGCATCATTGTCGTCTCGCCAATCTTATGCTTCCACGACTATCGCTACCGCTTAGTGATAAAGTAAAGCATTACAGTGTGATTGCATTGCATATAATAAAGCGACAACCATATGGCTCCTGCCAGTTGCCGATAACTCGGTTACAAAACATGATCATCTCATACAATAAAATTTAGCATCATGTCTTGACCATATCACATCACAACATGCCCTGCAAAAACAAGTTAGACGTCCTCTACTTTGTTGTTGCAAGTTTTACGTGGCTGCTACGGGCTTAAGCAAGAACCAATCTTACCTACGCATCAAAACCACAACGATAGTTTGTCAAGTTGGTATTGTTTTAACCTTTGCAAGGACCGGGCGTAGCCACACTCGGTTCAACTAAAGTTGGAGAAACTGTCACCCGCTAGCCACCTTTGTGCAAAGCACGTCGGGAGAACCGGTCTTGCGTAAGCGTACGCGTAATGTCGGTCCGGGCCGCTTCGTCCAACAATACCGCCGAACCAAAGTATGACATGCTGGTAAGCAGTATGAATTATATCGCCCACAACTCACTTGTGTTCTACTCGTGCATATAACATCTATAAAACCTAGGCTCGGATGCCACTATAGGGGAACGTAGTAATTTCAAAAAAATTCCTACGCACATGCAAGATCATGGTGATGCATAGCAACGAGAGGGGAGAGTGTGATCTACGTACCCTTGTAGATCGACAACGGAAGTGTTTGGTTGATGTAGTCGTACGTCTCCACGACCCGACCGATCAAGCACTGAAACTACGGCACCTCCGAGTTCTAGCACACGTTCAGCTCAATGACGATCCCCGGACTCCGATCCAGCAAAGTGTCGGGGATGAGTTCCGTCAGCACGACGGCGTGGTGACGATCTTGATGCACTACCGTCGCAGGGCTTCGCCTAAGCACCGCTACAATATTATCGAGGACTATGGTGGAAGGGGGCACCGCACACGACTAAGAATATGATCATGTGGATCAACTTGTGTGTCAAGGGGTGCCCTCTGCCCCCGTATATAAAGGATCAAGGGGAGGAGGCCGGCCGGCCCTCTATGGCGTGCCAAGGAGGAGTCCTCCTCCTAGTAGGAGTAGGACTCCTACTAGGAGGGGGAAAGAAGTGGGGAGGGAGAGGGAAAGGGGGGTGCCGCCCCCCTCTCCTAGTCCAATTCGGACCAGGGGGGAGGAGGCGTGCGGCCCACCCTTGGCTGCCCCTCTCTCTCCACTAAGGCCCATATGGCCCATTACTTCTCCCGGGGGGGTTCCGGTAACCCTCCGGCTCTCCGGTTTTCTCCAAAATCACCCGAAACACTTCCGGTGTCCGAATATAGCCGTCCAATATATCAATCTTTATGTCTCGACCATTTCGAGACTCCTCGTCATGTCCGTGATCACATCCAAGACTCCGAACTAACTTCGGTACATCAAAACTCATAAACTCATAATATAACTGTCATCGAAACCTTAAGCGTGCGGACCCTACGGGTTCGAGAACAATGTAGACATGACCGAGACACGTCTCCAGTCAATAACCAATAGCGGAACCTGGATGATCATATTGGCTCCCACATATTCTACGAAGATCTTTATCGGTCAGACCGCATAACAACATACGTTGTTCCCTTTGTCATCGCTATGTTACTTGCCCGAGATTCGATCGTCGGTATCTCAATACCTAGTTCAATCTCGTTACCGGCAAGTCTCTTTACTCGTTCCGTAATACATCATCTCACAACTAACTCATTAGTTGCAATGCTTGCAAGGCTTATGTGATGTGCATTACCGAGAGGGCCCAGAGATACCTCTCCGACAATCAGAGTGACAAATCCTAATCTCGAAATACGCCAACCCAACATGTACCTTTGGAGACACCTGTAGAGCACCTTTATAATCACCCAGTTATGTTGTGACGTTTGGTAGCACACAAAGTGTTCCTCCGATAAACGGGAGTTGCATAATCTCATAGTCATAGGAACATGTATAAGTCATGAAGAAAGCAATAGCAACATACTTAACGATCGGGTGCTAAGCTAATGGAATGGGTCATGTCAATCAGATCATTCACCTAATGATGTGATCCCGTTAATCACATAACAACTCTTTGTTCATGGTTAGGAAACATAACCATCTTTGATTAATGAGCTAGTCTAGTAGAGGCATACTAGTGACACTCTGTTTGTCTATGTATTCACACATGTATTATGTTTCCGGTTAATACAATTCTAGCATGAATAATAAACATTTATCATGATATAAGGAAATAAATAATAACTTTATTATTGCCTCTAGGGCATATTTCCTTCAGAAGCAACCTTGTCTATCCCACCATGGCCATCACCCACGAAGGACTTGCCTCACTAGGGTAGATCTTCACGAAGTAGGCGATCTCCTTGCCCGTACAAACTCCTTAGTTCAACTCCACAATCTTGACGGAGGCTCCCAAGTGACACCTAACCAATCTAGGAGACACCACTCTCCAAGAGGTAACAAATGGTGTGTTGATGATGAACTCCTTGCTCTTGTGCTTCAAATGATAGTCTCCCCAACACTCAACTCTCTCTGTCATAGGATTGGATTTGGTGGAAAGATGATTTGAGTGGAAAGCAACTTGGGGAAGGCTAGAGATCAAGATTTATGTGGTTGGAATGAAGTATCTTGACCTCAACACAAGTGTAGGTGGTTCTCTCTCAGAAAATGTATGTTGGAACTATAGGCATGTTCTGATGGCTCTCTCCGCGAATAAAGAGTGGGTGGAGGGGTATATATAGCCTCCACACAAAATCTAACCGTTACACACAAATCACCAAACTCGGTGGGACCGAATCATACAACTCGGTCAGACCGATTTAGTTCATAATGTTACTGTTAGGGTGTCGGTGTAAAAACCGGCGGATCTCGGGTAGGGGGTCCTGAACTGTGTGTCTAAGGCGGATGGTAACAGGAGGCAGGGGACACAATGTTTACCCAGGTTCGGGCCCTCTCGATGGAGGTAATACCCTACTTCCTGCTTGATTGATCTTGATGATATGAGTATTACAAGAGTTGATCTACCACGAGATCATGGAGGCTAAACCCTAGAAGCTAGCCTATGATTATGATTGTTCTTGCCCTACGGGCTAAACCCTCCGGTTTATATAGACACCGGAGGGGGCTAGGGTTACACAGAGTCGGTTACAAGGGAGGAGATCTACATATCCGAATTGCCAAGCTTGTCTTCCACGGAAAGGAGAGTCCCACCCGGACACGGGACGAAGTCTTCAATCTTGTATCTTCATAGTCCAACAGTCCGGCCAAAGTATATAGTCCGGCTGTCCGAGGACCCCCTAATCCAGGACTCCCTAAGTAGCCCTTGAACCAGGCTTCAATGACGATGAGTCTGGCGTGCAGATTGTCTTTGGCATTGCAAGGCGGGTTCCTTCTCCGAATACTCCATAGAAGATTTTGAAGACAAGGATTGTGTCCGGCTCTGCAAAACAAATTCCACATACCGCTGTAGAGAGTATAATATTTCCACAAATCTAATCTGTTGGCAACTTTTCATAACGTGACATCACACCATGGCCTGGTTATTATTCGAACAGTTTTTCTCAACCAGCTACTACATGTATTGCGAGGCGGTTGTCTTGGCACGGCTTGTCAAAGCAGAGATCGTGTCCCCTTATCACGGGATTCTCATCAATACGGGTGTGGGTAACCCAAACGCGCCATCAATTACGGCGCTTGGGGAATAAACGAGTTCACCAGGCAGGTGGGGAGGCACATAGCTTCTTCCGCCCTTATAAAAGGACAAGGACTCCTCCTTTTCACCCACGCCTTCTTCTTCCCTGCCCATCCGCTCTCGCGCACTCGAGCTCCAGCGCCCAAGTTCGCATTTCCTCAACAAAACCACTCCAAACATGTGTGGAGTGGGAGGCAAGTGGATGGTCTCCTTTGTTACGGAGGAGAACATTACGAAGGTCCGGGAAGCCGGATACCTGGCCGCAGATATCGCGCACCGGCTCCCAGATGCGGGGCAGATCGTCCCTACCCCCGAACCCTATGAAAGGGTTGTATTCCTTACCCATTTCGTTCGCGGGCTGGGATTTCCCCTCCACCCATTTGTTTGCGGGCTCATGTTCTACTACGGGCTGGATTTCCACGATCTGGCCCCAAATTTCATCCTCAACATCTCGGCGTTTATCATCATATGCGAGGCCTTCCTCCGCATCAAGCCCCACTTCGGCCTGTGGCTGAAAACCTTCAACGTTAAACCGAAGGTGGTGGTCGGCCAACAAGCGGAGTGCGGAGGCTCCATGGTGGGAAAAATGCCCAACGTAACCTGGCTCAAAGGCTCCTATGTGGAGACAGTGATGGGGTGGCAATCGGGGTGGTTCTACATCACCGAGCCGTGTGACACCAACTAGGTGGCGGCCCCCGAATTTCGATCCGGCATCCTCACGCGGCTCACCTCCTGGAAAGAGAAGGGCCTATCCTGGGGTTCATCGGTGGAGCTGACCGGACTCCAGAACTATGTTAAAAACATGACAAGCAAGAAAATCAAGCTTTTCAATGTGGTCCAGGTCATGCTCTTCCGTCGGATCCTCCCGTGTCAAAGACGGGCATTCAATATGTGGGAGTTCAACCTGGCTAAGCACCAGACGCTGCGAGAGCTCTTCGACATGACACACCAGGACATCTGGAGGGTGATGTTCAAGTCCGCCGAGGTACCTCCTTCCCTTACCGAGGATCACGGAATCAGCGCAAAGCGCCCTGCCAATCCAGTAAGCTCCTTATATCTCATAAGATGTTTCTTTCCTCAGTATAATCATGTGGTGGATCTAAGCCTCCACGCCATTTAACAGGAATGGGTCGCGACAGCGGAGCGGATGGATTGTCTGGCCCCACTGCCCGAGGATCCAGCAAGTGCTCTCTTAACGGAGATGCTGGTTCCGGCGCCCTATGAGGCACCAGAGAAGAAGGCCAAGAAGAAGGCCACGGGGACCAGGAAAGGTCTCCGGCGCAAGGTCGTATCGGAATCATCGTCTGATAACACCGAGGCGCCCTCCTCCCACGAAAACGAGGAGGAGGAAGAGGAAAGTTCTCCCACCCCCAGCCGGGGGAGACAAGAAAAGGAAGGCCGCCCCGTCAGGGGAAGCCGAAGGGTCCAAGAAGGGAAGGACTCTCCTTCCGGACTGCTCCACGGCGGCCGCTTTTAGCGACGAGGAGTGGTTACCCAGGGACAAGCCCCTGGCAAAGTCGTAAGTATCAGGATACCATAATAATTCTTGGTATGTTTTATTTTATTACTTCTTATCATGCCGAACATGATCATGCAGCCCATCCAAAGCCCGTATCGACGTATCCTCTTCAAATGAGTCTTTGGGCCCGTCAGAGATGAACAGCAATTCACTCCCGACCGCCTCCTTCCCCCGCCCTACGAACGACGTCGAGGTGCTGTATCAAATGGTACCGATCCAAGGGGAGACAGATCCGGAAGCGCCCCAAGGCGACATTCCGGACGTTGGGTGCACGAGGGGCAAGACTCCCATGGGCCCTAATGCCGGGGGCAGCAAGTCTGTGCCGATGGCCTCTGTCCATCCAGGGTCATCGGACAATTTTGCTGGAAGCGCTTCGCGGCGCTTCCATTGATGAAGAGCACCACACTATCATGAGTGCGGTGGTTAAGAAGATTCAGTCCACCAAAAGCGGACTGACTGAAGCCTGTGCCAGCCTCCTAACAGGCTTTGAGGTAAGTAATCAAATTGTGAGAAAATGTTACAGCATAGACAGTAGCCCCTGATGCTCTGTTTGGTGTTCGGAAGAAAGGCCGAACAGAGGATCAAATAATAATCACATGAGTCTAATCAGAATATGTCTATGTGAATAAGCAGGCTTCACTACTGGCCGCTGCCGCTCACACGGCGGAGTTCTCCGCACTGAAGCGGGACCTTGAGCGGTCCAAGGAAGAGCTTGGCCTTACCAAGAGGAAACTCGAAGAGAACAAAGGTAAGTGATACCTCGTCTGTTTATTGATAAAGAAAAAGGAAACTAGTTGTTAGATCACAGGATCGTCATGAACTTTGCTAGGGGCCACTTCGAAGTGGCGACCCTGAAGAAGGCGCTGTCCAAGGCCGAGGACAAAGCGTCCAAGGAGCGCGCCAAGCGCGAGAAGCAAAAGGCCCGAGTCGGAGAGGTTCAGCAAGAGCTCCAGGAGTTTGTCAAGAAGTACGAGTCCTTGGAGCGTGACTCGAGGATGCAAGGGTCCGAGCTTGCAAAGGCCCTCGAGAACGCACAGAATGCCAAGGCCGAAGCCCAAAAGGCCCTCCAGGAAATTGAGGCGGTCATGAAGATAGCAGCGGGTAAGGCATTCTTTATGCAAAGCAAGCATGTGAAGGAAACTTTCCTTTTACTTACCCGAATTCGGAGCTCTCCAGGAGCGTTCGCAGATCTACCCACCAATGTGTCGGATGTCGCGGAGTTCTATCGGGCCGAGAAGGGAGCTCGACGGAGAAGTTGTTCTGGTCTCAGTATACTGGGACCGAACATCCGATGCCCTTGAGTGACCAATTGAAGCAACTGGTCAAGCTTCACAAGCCGGACGAACTGGCCATGAAGGGACTCATAGTCCGGATGTGGCCTGGCGAGCCCCTGCCCGGCAGCTATTTCGGCCTGGTAAGGCGGCTTGTAAACGCCTGCCCCCGGCTTGAAGTCATAAAGCGGTCCGCCTGCATTGAGGGTGCACGCAGGGCTTTTGCCCGGGCGAAAGTGCACTGGGTGAAGATGGACGCCGAAAAGCTGGTGAAGGAGGGGCCACCGGAGGGCAAGGAGCATCGCCACCCCAAAAAGTATTATGACAGTGTCCTGAAGGGTGCTCGCCTTGTGGCAGATGAATGTGCTAAGGATGTAATATTTGAATGAATGTACTCTTTGATCATGTAATATGAAATGAGTTCATGTGCGCTATGTAACACTTGTTAATTTAAAATATTACCTTCTGTGCGGCCGTTTATAAAATTTGAGAGTTGGCCAGTCGTCGGCTTCTACCCCCATGTAACTAGTACTGAGGTGTTCGGGATAAACCTGATCACTCTTTATCGCAGTTTTGGGTCCTTCGAACGAGGTGTTCAGCACAACGAACCAGGCAATCAGACTATAAGGCTTTATCACTCTCACTTAGCCATAGAAGTCTACAATTTTAAATTTTGGCGAAGCCCCTAGTATTCGGAAGGCCGAACTTGGGGCGCTATGTACGCCTAAATCAGACAAGGCTGACTCCTCGCCTGAAGTGGAAAAAATCTTTAAGGATTTGAGACCTCTCGAACAGCGACCAGCTCTCGCCGCATCATGACAGTCAGTTTTCGGCTTTCTCTACTGAGGTGCTCGTCCGAACGAACCGGGACACAATCGTAGTAGTTCACCCAGTGCTACCTTAGCCGATATAGCGGAACATAAGGTACCCAAACATGGGAGCCGGGCAAACCCAACTATTGACCCAAGACATGATTCGGAGCTGGTGCATATAATGCTATAAGTTCGGGGTGCGGACTGTCGAAAGGGTTCAGACTTTTCATGTCGTGTTATGGGGTAAACTGCAGCCCCTGGCGCACTGGTCGTATCAGAATGTACGGGTGCGATTTGTCGTAAATAAGCAGACATGAGAAAAAAGAAAAGGTAGAGGAATGCAATAACGAGCTAATGCTACATTGTTATTTAAATGATACGTCAAAGCGTATGCATACATGTAGTGCAATAAGTAAAAGATAGGACTATTTGACATGTCCTATCCAAGGTCAAGCTGTGTGTGGGTATGCAAAACAGGTATATCGATCGTTATCAGAGACCACCTGAGGATTCCCTTGTACGTCAAAGCTTGTTGCTTCCTTGGTGTTTCCTTCCCGAGACGGGTCCAATAATCAGACGATCGGAGAGGGCCTTCAGAGAATAGGGGCCTGAAAGGAAGAAAATGTTAAAGGTATATGGGTCCTGGCGCGGTTGAGCCGCATTGTGGGCCGTGCCATGGCCATTCCTCCGCCTATGCCCATGGTATTTTGAGTGCGTAATTATGTACGCGCGGCGCAAATTTCGCCGTTTGACTGGGACTAGGACGGAGGCCGAATTGCTAGGCGAGCTCTAAATGTGCCTGGCGATCCTCTTGCAGGGTACTCCGGACTCGCTTGAAGGTGTCCGGGGTCTTTTTTGCCAAATTGGCGGTTTGCCTCATAAGGCTACTTTGCGCTTCTGTTGCGAGGGCCGCAGTGTGCTCCTCCATGCGGAGCGAGCGTTCTGTGTTTCCATTAACTGTTATAACCCCGTGAGGTCCTGGCATTTTGAGCTTGAGGTATGCATAATGCGGTACCGCATTGAATCTGGCAAATGCGGTTCATCCGAGCAGTGTGTGATACCTCACTACGGAAGGGGACGATATCGAAGATTAACTCCTCGCTTCGGAAGTTATCCGGAGATCCGAAGACCACTTCCAGTGTGATTGAGCCCGTGCAATAGGCCTCTACACCTGGGATGACACCTTTAAAGATGGTTTTGGTGGGTTTGATCCTCGAGGGGTCTATGCCCATTTTACGCATTGTATCCTGATAGAGCAGGTTCAGGCTGCTGCCACCGTCCATAAGGACTCGAGTGAGGTGAAATCCGTTAATGATGGGGTCAAGGACCAATGCGGCAGAACCACCATGACGGATACTGGTGGGTTGGTCCCTTTGATCGAAGGTGATCGTACAAGAAGACGATGGGTTGAGCTTTGGGGCGACTGGCTCCATCCCATAGACGTCCCTCAATGCACGCTTCTGTTCCCGCTTGGGAATATGGGTTGCGTATATCATGTTTACCATTTTCACTTGGGGAGGGAATTTCTTCTGTCCTCCTGTGTTTGGCGGCCGGGGCTCCTCCTCATCGTTGCTATGCAGCCCTTTTTCCTTGTTTTCGGCATTTAACTTGCCGTCCTGTTTGAACACCCAGCATTCTCTGTTGGTGTGGTTAGCTAGTTTATCGGGGGTGCCGTGAATTTGACACGAACGATCGAGTATGCGGTCCAAGCTGGACGGGCCCGGATTGCTTCTTTTGAACGGTTTTTTCCGCTGACCGGATTTAGACCCACTAAATCCGGCATTGACTGTTGTGTCTTCGGCGTTATCGGCGTTGTTGCGGCGCTTGTGTCTGCTACGACATGGCCTGCCGTTGCTATCTTTGGCATCTGAATTGCCAGGGTTTCTTGAAGTGTTGTTGCTGCAAGCCAGCCAGCTATCCTCGCCCGCACAAAAGCGGGCCATGAGTGTCGTGAGGGCTGCCATGGACTTCGGCTTTTCTTGGCCGAGGTGTCGGGCGAGCCACTCGTCGCGGATGTTATGCTTAAATGCCGCTAAGGCCTCGGCATCCGGACAATTGACGATTTGGTTCTTTTTAGTTAGGAACCGAGTCTAGAATTTCTTGGCTGATTCCTCTGGCTGTTGGGTTATGTGACTTAAGTCATCGGCATCCGGTGGTCGCACATAAGTGCCCTGGAAGTTATCAAGGAATGTGTCTTCCAAGCTCTCCCAACTGCCAATGGAGTTTGCCAGCAAGCTATTGAGCCAATGCCGAGCAGGTCCTTTGAGTTTTAATGGGAGGTACTTGATGGCATGTAGATCGTCACCGCGGGCCATGTGGATGTGGAGGAGGAAATCTTCGATCCATACCGCTGGGTCTGTTGTGCCATCATATGATTCAATATTCACAGGTTTAAAACCTTCTGGGAATTCGTGATCCATTACTTCATCCATGAAGCATAGGGGGTGTGCGGCGCC
This sequence comes from Triticum aestivum, assembly GCF_018294505.1. Taxonomy (NCBI): domain Eukaryota; kingdom Viridiplantae; phylum Streptophyta; class Magnoliopsida; order Poales; family Poaceae; genus Triticum; species Triticum aestivum. The sequence goes on from NC_057806.1 coordinate 131,347,236, forward strand.
TCTGTGCCGGGCTATATCACGATGCAGTTCATACGAGTCTTGTCTGTTGTATTCGGCCCGACCGGATTTGCTTTTAGTATATCCGGCGTGACGGTCGTCGTCACTCGTTTGGGCGCGCCCCCATGATCCGTAGATTGATCTTGTATGTCCTGCTTTGTTTTCAATACATCTCACAGGTCCTGCGTGTTGCCCCGGGCCTTGGTGTTTTTGTTTGACTGGCGACGGGGTGCGGGCTGGACTTCGGGCTGATACGCCGCTTTGTCTCGGCCACGAGGTGGCAGGTCAGCCCATCATACGCTGGTAGTGTAGGCTTTAATGCTTCCTCCTCGAGTTGGGGTAGCAACCTGCGCTTTGGGTAACTTTTGGTTGGGCGCTCGAGTTCGTATTCCTCGGTTGCCAGCACTTCGGTCCATCTATCCGCTAGCAAATCTTGATCAGCTTGAAGCTATTGTTGCTTTTTCTTCAGGCTTTTTGTTGTGGCTATAAGTCGGCGCTTGAAGCGCTCCTGCTCGACGGGATCCTCAGGCACGATAAATTCTTCGTCGCCGAGGCTCACCTCGTCATCGGTGAGAGGCATGTAATTGTCATTCTCTGATTCTCTGTCTCCCGCCTGTTTCTTAGGGCTAGCTTTCCCATCCTCCCGCTCAAAGCCTGGCTGGAGGGGATTGTCTTCGACACTGTCTGCAGCGTTATTTTCTCTTGTGCCGGTATCGCTGCTTTTGCTATGGCGGCGCTTAGAGCGGCGCCGATGTCTCTAGTGCTTAGATTGCTTCTCGAGGGGATTATCCTCCGTTGCCTTATTGCCATCGCTTTATTTGGGGTGTCCACCATGTATATATCATATGATGAGGTGGTTGTCCAGTGCCCTGTGGGCGGTGGTTCCTGTTCTTCTCCTGCATCATCGTCCACACTGTCGATGTCTTCGGAGCCGAAATGAAGCATGTCGGCTAAGTCATTGACTGTGGCTATTAAGTGGGTGGTGGGTGGGGGACGAATTTCTTCGTCGTCCGCTTCCTGCTCGAGCTGGACACAGTTCGGCCAAGGGCCTCCTGACAAAGAGAGAGACCTTAATGAATTTAGCACGTCACCCAAGGGCAAGTGCTGAAAGATATCCGCGGAGGTGAACTCCATGATCGGTGCCCAATCAGATTTGATAGGCACGAACGCAGGCGGCTCGGAGCATGTGGCCGGGGACGAATCCAAGGGTCCAGCAACACAGGTCTCACAGGAGGTGAAGTTAGTATTCGGCTCTATCGCAGCTGGGTGTGCGACCTCCGTGGCAGGGTCCATCCACCCATCCTCGGGCGGCACGATCTGCTCCGGATTGAGGGCCAGAGTAGCCACAGGTGTGATCTCCCGAACACCGTCCGGAGGCAGAGCTAAGTCATGATCGTCGCGACTATGCGGCGCACCTGACATGGGCTCAAATCCGTAGAAGATCAAGTCTCCACGGATGTTGGCATTATAGTTCAAGCTTCCAAACCTGACCTGATGGCCAGGGGCGTAGCTATCGATCTGCTCCAGATGGCCAAGCGAGTTGGCCCGCGATACGAAGCCGCCAAATACGAAGATCTGTCCGGGGAGAAAAACCTCACCCTGGACCGCATCGTTGCCGATGATCGAAGGAGCCATCAAGCCTTATGGTGACGACACAGTGGAACTCTCAATGAAAGCACCAATGTCGGTGTCAAAACTGGCAGATCTCGGGTAGGGGGTCCCGAATTGTGCGTCTAAGGCGGATCATAACAGGAGGCAGGGGACACAATGTTTACCCAGGTTCGGGCCCTCTCAATGGAGGTAATACCCTACTTCCTGCTTGATTGATCTTGATGATATGAGTATTACAAGAGTTGATCTACCATGAGATCATGGAGGCTAAACCCTAGAAGCTAGCCTATGATTATGATTGTTCTTGCCCTACGGGCTAAACCCTTCGGTTTATATAGACACCGGAGGGGGCTAGGATTACACAGAGTCGGTTACAAGGGAGGAGATCTACATATCTGAATTGCTAAGCTTGCCTTCCATGCAAAGGAGAATCCCACCCGAACATGGGACGAAGTCTTCAATCTTGTATCTTCATAGTCCAACAGTCCGACCAAAGTATATAGTCCGGCTGTCCGAGGACCCCCTAATCCAGGACTCCCTCATAGGGTTTTCGGTGGGACTGACTTGATCAACTCAGTGGGACCGATGTGCTAGGGTTACGGTAAAGCCTCATCTCGGTTGGACCGATTACACAAATTTGGTGGGATCGATTTTGGTAATAAGCTACACAGAGAGTTAGCCAAGCAAACTCGCTGGGACCGATGTCATGTTTCGGTGAGACCGAAATAATGCAATAGGAAACAAAGAGTTTGCAAGCCCATCTCGGTGAGACCGAATTGATTAGGGTTTCTGGCAGTGGCTATGTCAAGAGAACTCGGTGGCGTCGGATAGAAAGTTTTGGTGGGGCCGAGTTTGACTTTTGGTTTGGGATATATTTGGATGTGAGAAAGTGGTTGAGGGTTGTGGAGCATATCACTAAGCACTTTGAGCAAGAACCTCATTACGCAACACCTCACCCCCTCTTAATAGTATTGGCTTTTCCTATGGACTCGATGTGATCTTGGATCTCTAAAAATGAAATGTAGAGTCTTGTGCTTTGAGCTTGAGCCAATCCTTTTGTCTTCATCATCTTGAGGGGGTCCCACATCCTCTAGTCCATGCCACTCCACTATTGGACTTATCTGAAATATGCTAGATGAAAGTATTAATCCAATAAGAGATATGTTGACATTAATTACCAAAATTACCCGGGGAGCAGTTGTGCTTTCAGAACTACCTTCGGTACATCAAAACACATAAACTCATATTACCGATCGTCACCGAACGTTAAGCGTGCAGACCCTACGGGTTCGAGAACTATGTAGACATGACCGAGACTCGTCTCCGGTCAATAACCAATAGTGGAACCTGGATGCTCATATTTGCTCCTACATATTCTACGAAGAACTTTATCGGTCAAACCGCATAACAACATACGTTGTTCCCTTTGTCATCGGTATGTTACTTGCGCGAGATTCGATCGTGGTATCTCAATACCTAGTTCAATCTCGTTATCGTCAATTCTCTTTACTCGTTCTGTAATACATCATCCCGCAACTAACTCATTAGTTGCATTGCTTGCAAGGCTTAAAGTGATGTGCATTACCGAGAGGGCCCAGAGATACCTCTCCGACAATCGGAGTGACAAATCCTAATCTTGATCTATGCCAACTCAACAAGTACCATCGGAGACACCTGTAGAGCACCTTTATAATCACCCAGGTACATTGTGATGTTTGGTAGCACACAAAGTGTTCCTCCGGTATTCGGGAGTTGCATAATCTCATAGTCATAGGAACATGTATAAGTCATGAAGAAAGCAATAGCAACAAACTAAACGATCATCATGCTAAGCTAACGGATGGGTCAAGTCAATCAAATCATTCTCTAATGATGTGATCCTGTTAATCAAATGACAACTCATGTCTATGGTTAGGAAACATAACCATCATTGATTCAACGAGCTAGTCAAGTAGAGGCATACTAGTGACAATCTGTTTTTTTATGTATTCACACATGTATTAAGTTTCTGGTTAATACAATTCTAGCATGAATAATAAACATTTATCATGATATAAGGAAATATAAATAACAACTTTATTATTGCCTGTAGGGCATATTTCCTTCAGTCTCCCACTTGCACTAGAGTCAATAATCTAGTTCACATCTTTATGTGATTAGTTCACATCTCCATGTGACTAATACCCAAAGGGTTTACTAGAGTCAATTATCTAGTTCACATCTCTATGTGATTAATACCCAAAGAGTGATCATGTTTTTCGTGTGAGAGAAATTTAGTCAACGGGTCTGCCATATTCAGAGCCGTATGTATTTTGCAAATTTTCTATGTATACATTGCTTTATACAGAGCTACTCTAGCTAATTGCTCCCACTTTCTATATGTATCTAGATCGAGACTTAGAGTCATCCAGATTGGTGTCAAAGCTTGCATCGACGTAACTCTTTACGACGGACTCTTTGTCACCTCCATAACCGAGAAACATTTCCTTATTCCACTAAGGATATTTTTGACCGTTGTCCAGTGATCCACTCCTGGATCACTATGGTACCCTCTTGCCAAACTTATGGTGAGGTACACAATAGTTCTGGTACACATCATAGCATACTTTATAGAACCTATGACCGAGGCATAGGTTATGACTTTTCATTCTCTTTTTATTTTCTGCCGTGGTCGGGTTTTGAGTCTTTACTCAACTTCACACCTTACAACACAGGCAAGAACTCCTTCTTTGACTTTTCCATTTTGAACTACTTCAAAATCTTGTCAAGGTATGTACTCATTGAAAATATATCAAGCGTCTTGATCTATCTCTATAGATCTTGATGCTCACTATGTAAGTAGCATCATCGAGGTATTTCTTTGGAAAACTCTTTTCAAACACTCCTTTATGATTTCCAGAAAATTCTACATTATTTCCCATCAACAATATGTCATTCACATATACTTATCAGAAATGTTGTAGTGCTCCCACTCGCTTTCTTGTAAATACAGGCTTCACCGCAAGTCTGTATCAAACCATATGCTTTGATCACTTTATCAAAGTATATATTCCAACTCTGAGATGCTTGCACCAGTCCATAGATGGATCGCTAGAGCTTGCACACTTTGTTAGCACCTTTAGGATTGACAAAACCTTCTTGTTGCATCATATACAACTCTTCTTTAAGAAATCCATTAAGGAATGCAGTTTTGACATCCATTTGCCAGATTTCATAAAATGTGGCAATTGCTAACATGATTCGGACAGACTTAAGCATCACTACGAGTGAGAAAATCTCATCGTAGTCAACATCTTGAACTTGTCGAAAACCTTTTGCGACAATTCAAGCTTTGTAGATAGTAACACTACTATCAGTGTTTGTCTTCCTCTTGAAAATCCATTTATTCTTAATGGCTTGCCAATCAACGGGCAAGTCAATCAAAGTCCATAATTTGTTCTAATACATGGATCTCATCTTAGATTTTATGGCTTCAAGCCATTTCGTGGAATCTGGGCTCATCGTCGCTTCCTCATAGTTTGTAGGTTCATCATGGTCAAGTAACATGACCTCTAGAACAGGATTACCGTACCACTCTGGTGCGGAACGTATTCTGGTTGACCTACGAGGTTCGGTAGTAACTTGATCTGAAGTTTCATGATCATCATCATTAACTTCCTCATTAATTGGTATAGGAATCACTAGAACTGATTTCTGTGATGAACTACTTTCCAATTCGGGAGAAGGTACAATTACCTCATCAAGTTTTACATTCCTCCCAATCACTTCTTTTGAGAGAAACTTCTTCTCTAGAAAGGATCCGTTCTTAGCAACGAATACTTGCCTTCGGATCTGTGATAGAAGGTGTACCCAACAGTTTCCTTTGGATATCCTATGAAGACGCATCTCTCCGATTTGGGTTCAAGCTTATCAGGTTGAAACTTTTTCACATAAGCATCATAGCCCCAAACTTTAAGAAACGGCAGCTTAGGTTTCTTGCTAAACCACAGTTCATATGGTGTCGTCTCAACGGATTTAGATGGTGCCCTATTTAACGTGAATGTAGTTGTCTCTAATGCATAACCCCAAAACGATAGTGATAAATCGGTAAGAGACATCATAGATTGCACCATATCTAATAAAGTACGGTTATGATGTTCGGACACACCATTACGCTGTGGTGTTCCAAGTGGCGTGAGTTGCGAAACTATTCCACATTGTTTCAAATGAAGACCAAACTCATAACTCAAATATTCTCCTCCATGATCAGATCACAGAAACTTCATTTACTTGTTACGATGATTTTAAACTTCACTCTGAAATTCTTTGAACTTTTCAAATGTTTCAGACTTATGTTTCATCAAGTAGATATACCCATATATGCTCAAATCATCTGTGAAGATCTGAAAATAATGATACCTGTCATGGAATTGTCACGGCAGATGTCCTAGTGTGAGGACTTGTCGTGAGGCCAACGCATCTTTGTAGTAGCTTGAGAGGGGTTGAGCGGAATCGAGAGACGCAACACAAAACAAGGATTTAGACAGCTTCGGGCCCCGGGTAACATCATCCGGTAATAGCCCTACATGCTGTTGATAACCCACAAGTATAGGGGATCGCAACAGCTTTCGAGGGTAGAGTATTCAACCCAAATTTATTGATTCGACACAAGGGGAGCCAAAGAATATTCTCAAGTATTAGCGGCTGAGTTGTCAATTCAACCACACCTGGAAACTTAGTATCTGCAGCAAAGTGTTTAGTAGCAAAGTAATATGATAGTGATGGTAATGGTAACAAAAGAGTAACGAAAGCAAAGTAATGTTTTTGGTATTTTGTAGTGATTGTAACAATAGCAATGGGAAAGTAAATAAGCGTAAACCAGTATATGGAAAGCTCGTAGGCATCGGATCAATGATGGATAATTATGCCGGATGTGGTTCATCATGTAACAGTCATAACCTAGGGTGACACAGAACTAGCTCCAGTTCATCAATGTAATGTAGGCATGTATTCCGAATATAGTCATACATGCTTATGGAAAAGAACTTGCATGCCATCTTTTGTCCTACCCTCCCGTCGTAGCGGGGTCCTAATGGAAACTAAGGGATATTAAGGCCTCCTTTTAATAGAGAGCCGGAACAAAGCATTAGCACATAGTGAATACATGAACTCCTCAAACTATGGTCATCACCCGTAAGTATCCCAATTTTGTCACTTCGGGGTTAACGGATCATAACACATAATAGTTGACTATAGACTTGCAAGATAGGATCAAGAACACTCATATATTGATGAAAACATAATAGGTTCAGATCTGAAATCATGGCACTCGGGCCCTAGTGATTAGCATTAAGCATAGCAAAGTCATAGCAACATCAATCTCAGAACATAGTGGATACTAGGGATCAAACCCTAACAAAACTAACTCGATTACATGGTAAATCTCATCCAACCCATCACCGTCCAGCAAGCCTACGATGGAATTACTCACGCATGGCGGTGAGCATCATGAAATTGGTGATGGAGGATGGTTGATGATGACGACGGCAATGGATTCCCCTCTCCAGAGCCCCGGACGGACTCCAGATCAGCCCTCCCGAGAGGTTTTAGGGCTTGGCGGCGGCTCTGTATCGTAAAACGCGATGATTTCTTCTCTGCTATTTTTTTCTCCCCAAAACTCAATATATGGAGGTGGAGTTGGAGTCGGAGACGCAACAGGGGGCCCACGAGGTAGGGGGCGCGCCCTAGGGGGGCGCCCCCCACCCTCGTGAGAAGGGTGTGGGCCCCATGGTATTCATCTTTGGTGAGGATTTTTTTTATTATTTATTGTAAGGTATTCCGTGGAGTTTTAGGTCATTCTGAGATCTTTTGTTTTCTGCACATAAAACAACATCATGGCAATTTTGCTGGGTTAGTTCCATTCAAATCATACAAGTTAGAGTCCAAAACAAGGGCAAAAGTGTTTGGAAAAGTAGATACGACGGAGACGTATCAACTCCCCCAAGCTTAAACCCTTGCTTGTCCTCAAGCAATTCAGTTGACAAACTGAAAGAAATAAAGAAAAACTTTTACAAACTCTGTTTGCTCTTGTTGTAAATATGTCAAGCTAGCATTCAAGTTTTCAGAAACGATTATAACTAACCATATTTGCAATAATTCTCAGGTCTCATGATTACCCGTATCATTAGCATAATCAACTAGCAAGCCATAATAATAAATCTCGGATGACAACACTTTCTCAAAACAATCATAATATGATGTAACAAGATGGTATATCGCTAGCCCTTTCTGAGACCGTAAAACATAAATGCAGAGCACCTTTAAAGATCAAGGACTGACTAGACATTGTAATTCATGGTAAAAGAGATCCAATCATAGTCACACCCAATATAAATTAACAGTAATGAATGCAAATGACAGCGGTGCTCTCCAACTGGTGCTTTTTAATAAGAGGATGATAACTCAACATAAAAGTAAATGGATAGACCCTTCGCAGAGGGAAGCAGGGATTTGTAGAGGTGCCAGAGCTCGGTTTTGAAATAGAGATAATTAACATTTGAGCGGTATACTTACATTGTCAACATAACAACCAAGAGATGGCGATATCTTCCATGCTACACACATTATAGGCGGTTCCCAAACAGAATGGTAAAGTTTATAGTCCCCCTCCACCAACAAACATCAATCCATGGCTTGCTCGAAATAACGAGTGCCTCCAACATACATCAGGTCCCAGGGGGAGTTTTGTTTTGCAATTATTTTTGATTTAGTTTGCATAAAGCATGGAACTGGGCATCCCGGTGACCAGCCATTTATCTCGTGAGTGAGGAGCGGACTCCACTCCTCTTGAGAATAACCCGCCTAACATGGAAGATACGGACAGCCCTAGTTGATACATGAGCTATTCGAGCATACAAAACAGGATATTTATTTGAAGGTTTAGAGTTTGGCACATACAAATTTACTTGGAATGGCAGGTAGATACCGCATATAGGAAGGTATAGTGGACTCATCTGGAATAACTTTGGGGTTTAAGGGATTGGATGCACAAGCAGTATTCCCGCTTAGTACAGGTGAAGGCTAGCAAAAGACTGGGAAGCGACCAACTAGAGAGCGACAACAGCCATGTACAGCATTAAAATTAATAAACATTGGATGCAAGCATGAGTAGGATATAATCCACCATGAACATAAATATCGTGAAGGCTATGTTGATTTGTTTCAACTACATGCGTGAACATGTGCCAAGTCAAGTCACTTAAATCATTCAAAAGAGGATACCACCCTATCATACCACATCATAACCATCTCAATAGCATGTTGGCACGCAAGGTAAACCATTATAACTCATAGCTAATCAAGCATGGCACAAGCAACTATGATCTCTAATTGTCATTGCAAACATGTTTATTCATAACAAGCTGAATCAAGAACGATGAACTCATCATATTTACAAAAACAAAAGAGGTCAAGTTCATACCAGCTTTTCTTATCTTAGTCAATCCATCATATATCATCATAATTGCCTTTCACTTGCACGGCCCAACGATGTGAATAATAATAATAGTGCACGTGCATTGGACTAAGCTGGAATCTGCGAGCATTCAATAAACAGGAGAAGACAAGGCAATATGGGCTCTTTTGTCAGATCAACAATAATGCATATAAGAGCCACTTTAAAGATTTAATTATGGTCTTCTCCTATCGCCCCCAAAGAAAAGAAAATAAATAAAACTATTTACACGGGAAAGCTCCCAACAAGCAAAAGAAGAACGGGAAATATTTTTGGGTTTTCTTTTTAATTACTACTACAAGCATGGAAAGTGAATTACTACTAATTTTTTTTGTTTTTCTTAAAGTTTATTAAACACACAAGAAGAAAGCATAAAAAGGAAAATAAACTAGCATGGATGATACAATGAAAAAGTATGAGCACCGACATCTAGCAATGAGTGTGTGTGAACATAAATATAATGTCGGTGAGAAATACGTACTCCCCCAAGCTTAGGCTTTTGGCCTAAGTTGGTCTATGGCCACGGCTGGCCTGGCGGATATCCATAATAGTAGTTGGGGTCATACTGCGATGAGGAAGAAGAAGGCTCCGATTGCCACTGGCTGGCAATCATCTCCGGATCCTACTGATAGCTAGACTGTCGTGAAGGATCAAATTGTGGTTCCGGTTCTGGATCCTCGGCTGGTGCAAGGTTCCGGTAGGCGTGGATAGTCGTCAACGGAACAAGGTACGTGCCTACAGTCAAATCAAACAAAGAAGGAGCAGGCAAGGTAATAGTCTCAGGATGATGTTTATTAAAGAAGAATTGATATTTAAGCTCCCCTGCCCTATTCTTAATAATAAAATCATGTGACACCATACTTTTATGATCTAGATAAACATGAGGCATCACTTTTTCTTCCTTATTAGCATGCCTAATAGGTATGTTAAAATATGCGGCTAGGCGTGTAGCATAGATGCCTCCAAAGACGGGACCCTTAGTACGGTTCATACTTAACCATCTAGCAATAATGCCGCCTATACTAAAAGTGTTATCACTGTATAAACCATGGAGCAGAATAATTATATCAGGGATACTAAGGTTTCCACAGTTTCCGCGTCCAATTAAGCAACGACTAGCAAATAATGCAAAGTAACGTAAAACAGAAAAATGTATGCTAGTGATTCGTGCATCGGAAACCTTCCTAGTTTCTCCTACAATGATAGTATCAATAAACCCCTCCACATCATCATGATGTGGTTCTTCTGTCTTGCCCTCAAAAGGGACTAAACAAATCCGACAAAAATCATAAAGTGACATCTCCTTATGCTCATCATATAAATGAAACTCCACCGTAGGTGGTGAGTTCCTAGAATGAAAATGAAAGTTTTGCACAAAGATATTTGTGAGTAAGAGATACTGATCGCATTGGTCGTGGAGGAAAGCGGTGAGGCCTGCATTATGAGCCAATTCATGAAAATCTTCATAAATCCTGGCTGCTCTCAAGAAATCCTCGGAAGGCCATTCACACGCCCGAACCTCCGCGGTGCGCGGCAAATTATACTTAGGCTTCGGTGCCTTTTCCTTAGAGCTTTGGCTCGATGAGACCCTCAATAATCTCCTCATCATTTTCTGAAAAATTCTGAAATTTTTAGTAACTTCAAAATAAAAGTAAACCAAACTCAATAATATTGATAGCAACTACTCCTACAAGTGCCTAGAGCCTATATCATGCATCAAAACTACTTTTGACCATATAAATTTGACATGCAAGCTCAAGAACAGGGTCACCTAAGTAGGAAAAATTTGCAATGAATAAATCACTAGAACAAAAACTAATTGGACCAATGGAGGAGTCACATACCAAGGAACAATCTCCCCAAGCAGTTTTGTGAGAGGTGCTTTGAGCAAGGAGATCGAAAATGGTAGCAAAGAGGGCTGGAACTCGTGCTTGAGTTGGTTTTTCGTGTTTGTGGGAGGAAGAAGAAGAGGATGGGTGCAGGAATAAGTGGAGGAGGGCCACCGTGGGCCCATGACGCAGGGGAGCGCGCCCTAGGGGGGTGGGCGCGCCCTCCACCCTCGTGGCAAGGTGGTTGGCCCCCCTGGTGTGTTCTTTCTTCCATAAATCCTCAAATATTCTAGAAAAAATCATATTTAATTTCCAGGGCATTTGGAGAACTTTTATTTTCGAGGTATTTTTATATTGCATGGATAATCAGATAACGAATAAAAAATTATTTATTTTTACTTTATTTCAACTAAATAACAGAAAGTATAGAGAGGGTACAGAAGGTTGTGCTTCTAGTTTCATCCATCTCATGACCATAAAAAGGAATCCATTAACAAGGTTGATCAAGTCTTGTTAACAAACTCATTCCAATTAACATGAAACCGGAGAAATTTCAAATAACACTAGGTTACCTCAACGGGGATATGCACATCCCCAATAATAAGTACATCATATTTCTTCTTGACAGTAGGAAGACGAAATTCAAAACCTCCAAATATAATCGATGGAATTTTTCTGATAGAATTGATACTATGAACTTGAGGTTGTTTCCTCAGAAAGTGTACCGTATGCTCATTACCATTAACATGAAAAGTGACATTGCCTTTGTTGCAATCAATAACAGCTCCTGCAGTATTAAGAAAAGGTCTTCTAAGAATAATAGACATACTATTGTCCTCGGGAATATCAAGAATAACAAAGTCCGTTAAAATAGTAACGTTTGCAACCACAACAGGCACATCCTCACAAATACCGACAGGTATAGCAGTTGATTTATCATCCATTTGCAAAGATATTTCAGTAGATGTCAACTTATTCAAGTCAAGTCTACGATATAAAGAGAGAGGCATAACACTAACACCGGCTCCAAGATCACATAAAGTAGTTTTAACATAGTTTCTTTTAATGGAGCATAGTATAGTAGGTACTCCTAGATCTCCAAGTTTCTTTGGTATTCCACCTTTAAAAGTATAATTAGCAAGCATGGTGGAAATTTCAGCTTCCGGTATCTCTCTTTTATTTGTAATAATATCTTTCATGTACTTAGCATAAGGATTCATTTTGAGCATATCAGTCAATCGCATACACAAAAAGATAGGTCTAATCATTTCAGTAAAGCGCTCAAAATCCTCATCATCCTTTTTCTTGGATGATTTGGGAGGAAAAGGCTTGGGTTTCTGAACCCAAGGCTCTCTTTCTTTACCATGTTTCCTAGCGACAAAGTCTTTCTTATCATAACATTGATTCTTTGATTGTGGGTTATCAAGATCAACAGCAGGTTCAACTTCTACATCATTATCATTACTAGGTTGAGCATCATTATGAACATTATTATTAACATTATCACTAGGTTCATGTTCATTAACAGATTGTGTTTCAGCATCAGGAATAGAGATATTATTTGGATTATTAGGTGGTTCAGCAATAGGTTCACTAGAAGTTTGCACAGTTCTATCATTTTTCGTTTTCTTCTTTTTAGAAGAACTAGGTGCATCAATTTTATTTCTCTGAGAATCTTGCTCAATTCTCTTAGGGTGGCCTTCAGGATACAAAGGTTCCTGAGTCGTTCTACCAGTTCTAGTAGCCATTCTAACAACATAATCATTTTCCTTACTATTCATTTCATTGAGCAATTCTTTTTGAGCTTTAAGTACTTGTTCTACTTGAGTGGTAACCATAGAAGCATGTTTGCTAACAAGTTTAAGTTCACCTCTAACATTAGCCATATAATCACCCAAGTGTCCAAGCATATTTGAATTGTATTTTAATTGTCTACCAAAATAAGCATTAAAGTCTTCTTGCTTAGCCATAAATTTATCAAACTCATCTAAGCATGGGCTAGCAATTTTAGTAAATGGGATTACAGCTTTATCATATCTATAGAGAGAATTTACCTTTACTACCTGTGTCAGGTTATCGAGGTCTGGAGGTTCTTCAATAGGCGGTGAATTAAGACCACGTATTTCTTCAATAGGAGGTAAATTCTTAACATCTTCAGCTTTAATAACTTTTTCTTTCATAGATTTCTTTGCCTCTTGCATATCTTCGGGGCTAAGAAATAGAATACCTCTCTTCTTCGGAGTTGGTTTAGGAATAGGCTCATTAATTGGAGCAGGAGCTGGCTCAGGAGGTGCCCAATTATTTTCATTTGTCAACATATTATTCAATAAGATTTCAGCTTCATCCGGTGTTCTTTCCCTGAAAAGAGAACTAGCACAACTATCCAGGTAATCTCTGGAAGCGTCGGCTAGTCCATGATAAAAGATATCAAGTATTTCATTTTTCTTAAGAGGATGATCAGGCAAAGCATTAAGTAACTTGAGAAGCCTCCCCCAAGCTTGTGGGAGACTCTCTTCTTTAATTTGCACAAAGTTGTATATTTCCTTTAAAGCAGCTTGTTTCTTATGAGCAGGGAAATATTTAGCAGAGAAGTAGTAAATCATATCCTGGGGACTACACACACAACCAGGATCAAGAGAATTAAACCATATCTTAGCATCACCCTTTAATGAGAACGGAAATATTTTGAGGATATAAAAGTAGCGAGATCTCTCATCATTAGTGAACAGGGTGGCTATATCATTTAATTTAGTAAGATGTGCCAAAACAGTTTCAGATTCATAACCATGAAAAGGATCAGATTCAACTAAAGTAATTATATCAGGATCAACAGAGAATTCATAATCCTTATCAGTAACAAAGATAGGTGAAGTAGCAAAAGAAGGATCAGGTTTCATTCTAGCATTTAGACATTGCTTACTCCATTTAGCTAATAATTTTTTAAGTTCAGTTCTATTTCTGCAAGCTAAAATAGCAAAAGAAGCTTCTTGATCAAATAAATAACCCTCAGGAATAACAAGTAATTCTTCATCATTACTTTCATTAGTATCATCAGATTCCATATTTTCAATTTCTCTAGCCCTAGCAAGTTGTTCATCGAGAAAATCACTAAGTGGCATAGTAGTATCAGGCATAGAGGTAGTTTCATCATAAGTATCATGCATAGCAGAAGTGGCATCATCAATAACATGTGACATATCAGAACGAATGGCAGAAGCAGGTGTAGGTGTCGCAAATTTACTCATAACAGAAGTTGAATCAAGGGCGGAGCTAGATGGCAATTCCTTACCTCCCCTCGTAGTTGAGGGATAGATCTTGGTTTTTGGATCTCTTAAGTTCTTCTTAGTGTCTAGCAGATATAAATCCCAAGTGACTCAAAGAATAGAGCTATGTTCCCCGGCAACGGTGCCAGAAATTAGTCTTGATAACCCACAAGTATAGGGGATCGTAATAGCTTTCGAGGGTAGAGTATTCAACCCAAATTTATTGATTCGACACAAGGGGAGCCAAAGAATATTCTCAAGTATTAGCAGCTGACTTGTCAATTCAACCACACATGGAAACTTAGTATCTGCAGCAAAGTGTTTAGTAGCAAAGTAATATGATAGTGATGGTAATGGTAACAAAAGAGTAACGAAAGCAAAGTAATGTTTTTGGTATTTTGTAGTGATTGTAACAATAGCAACGGGAAAGTAAATAAGCGTAAACCAGTATATGGAAAGCTCGTAGGCATCGGATCAATGATGGATAATTATGCCGGATGTGGTTCATCATGTAACAGTCATAACCTAGGGTGACACAGAACTAGCTCCAGTTCATCAATGTAATGTAGGCATGTATTCCGAATATAGTCATACGTCCTTATGGAAAAGAACTTGCATGACATCTTTTGTCATACCCTCCCGTGGCAGCGGGGTCCTAATGGAAACTAAGGGATATTAAGGCTTCCTTTTAATAGAGAACCGGAACAAAGCATTAGCACATAGTGAATACATGAACTCCTCAAACTACGGTCATCACCGGTAAGTATCCCGATTATTGTCACTTCGGGGTTAACGGATCATAACACATAATAGGTGACTATAGACTTGCAAGATAGGATCAATAACACTCATATATTGATGAAAACATAATAGGTTCAGATCTGAAATCATGGCACTCGGGCCCTAGTGACTAGCATTAAGCATAGCAAAGTCATAGCAACATCAATCTCAGAACATAGTGGATACTAGAGATCAAACCCTAACAAAACTAACTCGATTACATGGTAAATCTCATCCAACCCATCACCGTCCAGCAAGCCTACGATGGAATTACTCATGCACGGCGGTGAGCATCATGAAATTGGTGATGGAGGATGGTTGATGATGACGACGGCGATGGATTCCCCTCTCCGGAGCCCCGAACAGACTCCAGATCGGCCCTCCCGAGAGGTTTTAGGGCTTGGCGGTGGCTCTATATCATAAAACGTGATGATTTCTTCTCTCCTATTTTTTTCTCCCCCAAACTCAATATATGGAGGTGGAGTTGGAGTCAGAGACGCAACAGGGGGCCCACGAGGTAGGGGGCGCGCCCTGGGGGGGCGCCCCCCACCCTCGTGAGAAGGGTGTGGGCCCCTTGGTCTTCATCTTTGGCGAGGATTTTTTATTATTTATTGTAAGGTATTCCGTGGAGTTTCAAGTCATTTCGAGAATTTTTGTTTTCTGCACATAAAACAACATCATGGCAATTCTGCTGAAAACAGCGTCAGTCCGGGTTAGTTCCATTCAAATTGTACAAGTTAGAGTCCAAAACAAGGGCAAAAGTGTTTGGAAAAGTAGATACGACGGAGACGTATCAGCTGTTTGTGGCTAGATCTCATTATACTCATGAGAGAGTCGTCGTATAAGCCAGCTCCCCCTTTGCGTCTAGCCCTAGAGATTGTTTCTTGTCCCTCATGGGGTTCCCTGCCCCTCCTTATATATGTTGAAGGGGCGGGTTACATGACTAGTCCTAGTAGGATTAGGATTACTCTATTACAAGTGGAGTCCTAGTCTTGCTTCCTTTGCAGGAGAATATTCCTTATGTCTTCTTCTTAAGCCGGCCCACCATCACATGAACAGCCCTTCTGGGCCTTGGGTTTTGTCATCCATCTGACCCGCCGTTGGGGTCATTAGTAAGTCAAAGAATATTTGATTTACTCGCCGGGTCTCTGTGAGCCGCCAAGTCCGGTCGAGTCAGACTTCTGGCCGGGTCATACCACGGGGTATATCCCCGACATTAGCCCCCAATTTAATTTGGATTTATTCATGTTAAACTGATCTTGCAAAATAAACATAAGAACAAATTTGACAGGTTGTGCTCCGGGTTAAAAAAATTTGTAAGCCAGCACCTGATCATCCTTAAGTCCTTGTCATTTCCTTTTTATGGACAATCCAGGTCAATAGACCAGCTTCATAATCAATTTGCTGACATTGGCTTCTCACAGAAATATATTGTGAAGAATATTTGATTCAGCTCCCAATGCTTAACAAAAATATTGGTCTTGAAATACTCATCTGATTTTCAGCCGGCTTGTAGAACTTGCCGGTTTATCATTGTCAAAATATCCGGTTTGTAAATATTGATAGCACCAGGTCATAATTGTCGCTGACGTCGGGTCATAATCATTGGTGACGCCGGGTCATGATTGTTGCAGACACCGGGTCAATCTGATTTGCTCAAAACTGAGAATTTGAAGATATTCTCTCTTATATCCAAATTACCTGTAGCCCCCAATTCTTAAGAAGAGAATAAAATGATAGCTTAAGACTTGCTTCAATATAAATGATGCCACTTTGAAGAAATCCATGTTGTTCATCTCAATCACTAGTAAAGACTGAATACTCCATATATGTAGCCCCCAAGTGTCGGGTTGTCATGCTTGCAGCAACCTGAGACTTTGTAATTGCCTGATGCTCAAAAACCTTCAACCATTGTAGCCCCCAAGGGCCGGGTCATTATGCAATAATGAGCAGGGACTTTGTATGTATGATCATGTAAATTCAAGCAGCAACGTGTAGCCCCCAAGGGTGGCTTAGTAAGATAATTCTAAGCTGGTACTTTATACATACTTCATTGAAAATAATATCATGTGATGTAATCCTCTCCATGGGGCTTGAACCCACATCCATAAGGTTAAGAGCTTTGTAATCTTCCAACTGAGTAGTGGACCTTTGAATATAATGGATTTAAGACTTGTGTACCTTGAATTGTTGACAGGAGCAATTGGTAGCCCCCAAGGGCCGGCTCATTACAATGTGATGAGTCGGGTTTTCAATAAGGCCAGTAAAAATGGCTTTGCATTAGCCCCCAAGTGCCATGGTGCATGCTGGCAGTGACATGGGACTTGCATATTTAATGTAATCTCAACTTGAATAATGTAGCCCCTGAGTGCCGGGTCGTAAGCCTGCAGCGACTCGGGACTATTCCTTCCATGGTAGAATAAATTATATCCATTGATAAAATAATATCCATTGCGCTGAAGCGACTTTGAAAACCTCAATCGTAATTTGGTTATTGATAACCGTAATAAAAATCCAGCCATGTTGGCTATTAAAGATTTGAATAATATAACCCGGTTTGAAAAACCGGTTCCTGTGATATTAAATCGTACTGCCGGTTTAGGATACCTGTGCAGTAAGGGTGATAACCCAATATTTAGAAGCCAAAAACTTCCAAATGTTTATGATTGTCATATATGGCGACTTATCATCCAAAGTCAAGCCGGGTTAATCGAAACCACATATATGCTTCAGATATGAACAAAAAGTCTCAAGACAAACCCAAAAGACTGTTAAAAAACTTAAGAAAAATAGAAAGAAGAATTTGAGGTTTCCGATTCGAATACGATCAGTAAACCGGACCAAAGGGGTTAAGCTAGGATTCGAATACGATCATGTAGCCCCCAGTGGCTTTGGCGTTGCGCCGATCAAGAGGGTACCGACAGCTATGTTCTCTTTGGTTCGAATATGACCTATGTTTGAACAGGAAGCCCCCAAATGACCTTGAGAGGTTTTTAACGACCCTGATTTGAATACGATCCAAGTCAAACCCAAAAGGGGTTAAGCTATGATTCGAATACGATCAAGAAGCCCCCTAGTGAGTTTGGCATTGTGCCGATCAAGAGGGTACCGACAACTATGTTCTCTTTGGTTCGAATACGACCTATGCTTGAACAGGAAGCCCCCAGATGATCATTGAAACAGGGTACCTATGTTTGAGTTGTGCTTTGCAACAGATTCTCTTTGGTCCCTTTAATTTTTCTGAGAACTCGAACTTGTAAGTAATGAATTCTTCTTGAACCGGGCGTTGAGCCGAATATTTAAAGCTTCAGAGCTTTGTGGGCCGGATTTTAAACCGGATATTGAGCTTCAATGCTTTGTGAGAGACAGATTTCTCTTGAACCAGATTTTAAACCGAAATCCTTCTTTTTAAGCCAGAAATTTTCTGACGGCCTTTAAATTTTTCACCAATATAACGGTAGCCTCCGGAACCGGGTCATCTTCCCTCCAATGACCCGGAGTTCTTGAATTCTCTGACACCAGCCAATTTCGCCGAGTCATGTCATTGTAGCCCCCGAGTCTTAAGACGTCTCAAGGAGTTGTCTTGAGATTCTCCATATTTGACTGTGATATAAACTGTATGAGTCATTAAACATCTCAGTGATATAACTTGCCCTGCACTGGAGAACTTGTAAGCCAGAGTAATTGCTCTTTTAAAGAAAGCAATAAAAAATATACTGGATGGATCTCACCTGACATATCAGGCCAGAATTTATCCACCGCAGAGTTGATGATCAGTTGACCACCACGATGAAGCGACACAGTGAACCGTGCGAACGGGCAAGTTAGCCACATTATGTTGATATACACCAAACCGCGGAGGCAGACAAACAAAACAACCGCAACATTAGTGGTAGTATGGACGCGGACGAGTCGTTACCGCTCTTGCAGTGACCAAATGTCCTGCATAAATAATATCATAACCCAGAGTAATTGTTCTCAAAAGGAAAAAGTTGATATGTGCTATTTAAGATAGTCTGGACAGATATCACCTGATGTATTTATGATCCTCAACGCTATCCGTTAGTCAACCCGGCACGTTGAATAGGCCGGACCACAGGGCAGACAGTAAAATGACCGCATCATCAGAGGCGGCACAGACAGATGAGTCAGCCGCGGTGTGGTAAGTCGGCGCAGACGAGCAAGTTGTCCTCCGCGTTGTAAACCGGTGCGAACGCATGATCCGCCACAAGGGCAGATGAGTGAGTCGTCCGTGGTGTTGTAAGGCTACGCGGACGGACGAGTCGGCCACGGCATTGTAAGACGGTGCGGGAATCAGTTGAGTAAGGACAACTACCTGTGCCAAATAATGTCGGCACGCTTCCATCTTCGTGGTATAATTCCACTTTGTAATGAATAATTGTCCTGCATAAAACAAATACAGCAGGGCAGAATAGTTGTTTGTCGAAAGAAATCAACATGCATTTAACAAAATATATAGGATAAATATCACCTGATTCGTCCGGACAAGAGGCGATCCATTCTGTGAACATCCTTCATTATTTGCAATAGCAATTAGCCCTTTTTCCCGTCCTTGCAGAAAGGGTGATTAACCACAGCACAGAGGTGAGGTTACGGTCGTAGGCCAGGCGTAGTGACTCATTGCAGGGATGAGGCAGCTATTCACGGTGACCTTCACGTAAGTAGACTTCTCCAAAATCAATCAGTACATGTGTACTAGTACTTGATGATGTGCCTCACGGTTCCACTAGTATTTGACCCACACAATTTTTCCTTGATGGGAATGGGTCACGGGTGGAGGAGCAGCATTAGCCAGCCTGTCAGGTATATGCGTGACGCTGCGGAGGCGAGCAACAGCAGCCCAGGCCAGCGGCGGCTTGCAGCAGACGCAGGCGGCTCAAGGCCCGAACAAGATGTGGCTACGGCGGCTCACGGCAGCCGTAGGCGGCTCCATCCTGGTGCTTGCGGCATCTTGTCGAGGTGAAAGTAGTGGCTTAAGGCTCCACAAAGGAGGCGGCCCTCAATGGCAGCAACAGCGAGGCCATGGCAACTTGAAGCATAATAAGGCGGACCGGAGCGGCTGCAAAACAGAGCAGGAAAGAGCTCCGGCGGGATTTTTGCTGCGCGCAAACACAGAGGGAAAGGAGGGCGCGGGCACGGCCGGCGTCTTGAGGATAGGTGACGTCCGCGGCGGCTCAGCGCAGAGGTAGAGGCGGCCGCAATCGGGGCCAGCTCATAAGCGACGCTAGTCAGATTCCGTGGCATCTCAGTCAGACCACGGATCGGTACGAATTCGTGCGGGGGAGGCTCACAGGCGGACCCGGCTAGAGGCAGAACAACGCCGAGGCTGGGTTGCTGTGACCGCGGTGAGCCACGACGAAGGCAGCGGTCCGGACGGAGGAGGGGGTGACGAAGCACCGGCCTGGCCGGCGGGTCTGCAGCGTAGGAAAGTTCACCACGATGAGTCCGGGGCCGTGTCGGAGGAGGTCCCACGGCTGTAAAATCCGAGTTGATGATGTATTTGCGGAGTAGTCCGGGTGGTTTTGACGGCGGCAATTGAGGCCGGTTGCAGAGACGGCGGCGGAAGCACTCCGGTAGTGACTCGAGGGAAGCCCGTGAAGGAGACGGCAGGTCGGTGGCTTAAGGCGGTACCGCGGCAGCTGTGGACGGGGCGAGGCGTCCTCGGCGAGGCGGCTCAGCGCAGAGCGTGGACCGGCGGGTCGGCAGCGGAAGAGCGGAGGGCCAGCGAGGCAGCGAACCGGCGGAAGGTTGGATCGAGGTGTACTCCACTGGCCGTGGTGGCTCGGAGTCTAATTCCGTGCTCAACCGTATCTTCCTCCGGGTCGTCGTTGATTCATTCATTTTTTTCCAGAAATGTTAACACCCATACGCGTGGGCGTTTGCATCTCGCCCACACGCGTGGATCCGCGTCCGTTCGTGAGCGCACGAATTTTGACATGTTTCTAGTGCCACGTAGGACTGGCCTGGTGTGTGGGCGTTCAGCCGGTCGCCCACACGGCCGTTTCACCACACAGGAGGGGCTGGTGTATGGGCGTTTAACAGTTCGTCCACACGCCACTTTGCACGCACACACAAGGGTTAGTGTGTGGGCATTTGGCATCTTGCCCACACGCCCTTCTTCTCTCCCACACGCAAGCTGCTAGTTGCCATGTGTTTTTGCACTGCACATGGCAACTGCCCCTAGTGTGCTTTTATAAGCAGGTGGCAACTCTTTTTTTTACCCGAGTTTGCCATGTGTTTTGCAGGGTACACGGCAACTGCCTAGTGTGCACGTAAGCAGATGGCAACTCTCTTTTACCGAGTTGCCATATGTTTTTGCATGGTACATGGCAACTACCCTAACGTACATGTACATGACAACTGCCCTAACGTGCACGTAAGAAGATGACAACTCTTTCTTTTTACATGGCAACTGCCCTAGCATGCTTGTGAGTACATGGCAACTCTCTCAACTGCCTAGTGTTAGTATGTGGCAACTCCTAAAGTTATGAAATCATGGCAACTACATTAGATCAGACCATACATGGCAACTGCAGTTGAGCAACAATGGCAACTGCAGTTGTCCGACATGGCAACCGTAGTTCAGAGACATGGCAACTGCAATTAAACGAACATGGACGAGGGTCTGAACCATGGCAACTGCGGGCGCGCGGTGACCGTCACGCGTGGCGTGCGGGACCAGGAGGTACGAGGCCTGAAATACGGGCGTGTGGGCGTTATCAACTTCGCCCACACGCACGCGTGTGAGAGGGATCGGGAGGGAAAAAAGAGGCGTGTGGGCGCTAATTGTTTTGCCCACACGTAGATGATGCGTCCGTCAATGCATTAGCAAAATCTGATCAAGCAATCAACTCTAATATTTTGATGGTGGATACAATTACACTTAAAATGCCATCACAAGATCCAGAGCCTGAAGAAATTAAGCCTAATTTTCGTACGCCAAGCTACATATTTTTTGGTGATATTCTAGTCCGAGTCACGTGATGTTGTGTTTACATGCAGATGATCAGTTGGCCGGATGATTAATTAGTGGAGTCCTTAGTTTAGGAAATCAATCGGTGTTAGGTAAAGGATAAACATGATTAGATGTTTCCTTGGCGTGATATACGGGGGAGTCCTAGTAGTAGTTGTGTTCGGATTCGTAGCAAAGAAAATCTTGTTTGTTTTGTTCAAGTCAAAGTCGAGTCGGTTGTGCCTGCGTGCACTATATATACCAGGACGGCACGTCGTGTAAAAGGGTCAAGTTTTGCTTTCGCGTGAGTTCAATAAAAGTCAGAAAACATCCCATGTCGGGGGACACCAAATATCGTGTTTGCCTTTGCTGATCCGTGACGGATTTTGTCGCTGCTACGTGTGGAGTTGATTCGTCTACTCGACGCCAGTTTTTGATATTACGGTCTTGTATCTTTGCTCGACTGGAATTTCTTGTTACTGCTTCTAGTACCGTGAAAGTTCGGGCCAACGAACGACTTGCATCTAGTCGAGTCTTTATCAAGTGGTATTCAGAGCTAAGGTTGTTCACGGTGCTGTGTTGATTAAGATGTCAACCTCGGTTGACAAGGGTGATGAGGTTGCCGCTGATTCTGAGGAAATAGTACGTCCAGTGTATGCGGATGATATTCCGCAAAATATTTGGGATGGTTTTGACCATACATGCAACTACATCAAGCAATGTCATGATGCGCTCGGCAAAAGGATAGATGTCCTGATCACTCGGTTTGATGGTTTGGCGGACATCATCAATATGCCGGCTACGAATTTTGCCCCACCACAGACTGCTCCAGCGGCTCCACTGCATTATGCACCACCTGGTCGTGACGGACATGCCGGCGTGCATGATCGTTGTTTGGCGGCACAACCTCATGCTGGAGATGATGGTCTCGATGACGGCGTTGACCAGGTGGGGTACGCGCCACGACCACGACACTATGAGCCTCGTCCTGAAACTTTCGTTCGTGCGGAGTGCATGACCGAGTTGGTCAAGCTGTGCGTGTGCCTTTGGATGATGGAATTGGGCGCATAAAAATTTCAATCCCTTCATTCTCCGGCAAGTGCGAACCAGAAGGCTATTTGGAGTGGGAGATGTGTGTTGATCAAATTTTTGATGCCCATCATTATAGCGAGGAGAAGAAAGTTCAACTTGCTGGAATTGAGTTCACCGGTTACGCGCCAATTTGGTGGAATCAAATTTGTCGTTCAAGACATCGGCCGACGACTTGGCGAGGTATGAAAGAATTCATGAGGCGACGTTTTGTTCCTGAGCATTATAAAAGAGATATGTACAACAAGTTGCAGCGGCTCTCTCAAGGTAATATGAGTGTTGATGAATATTACAAGGAGATGGAATTGCTTATGATACGTACAGGGACAACGGAGGATCCGGAGGCGACTATGGCACGTTTCTTTAATGGGCTAAATATCGAGGTGCAAGATCGTGTTGAGATGGTGGTCTACTACAACATACAAGATCTTGTGCATCAAGCTGTGCATGCGGAACAACAGATTAAGTGACGCCAAGTCAACATTGCTCCCAGTACCACTTTGAACACATGGCGACGCTCGCAGTATAAGAGTGAGGATGTCGGTCCTAGCTCCAGGGCGAGATCATCAAATCGCTCTCATGGTTCCGTGCAAAAGGATGCTTTAAAATCAGGACTGTCGATGGTTGATTCTAGTGCACAGTCGATCGGACGCACTAGTGACATAGAGTGTTTCAAGTGTGGAGGAAGGGGACATATGAAGCGTGAATGTCCTAATGAGAAAAGAGTGTTACTCACGAGAGATGGCTATGCATCCGCTAGTGACGAAGAGGCAGTTTTTGACACTTCTAGTAAAAAAATCTGAAGATGTTGAAAATGCGGTTGCGAGTTTTGAAGCTGCTGAATCATATCCGTCTTTGATGGTGCAACGGGTGCAAGAAGATCGCATTGAAGATAAGGGGCAGCGATGGAATATTTTTCAAACTCAATGCAAAATCAACAACACTAATTGCAAGATGATCATAGATGGAGGAAGCTACACCAACGTGGTTAGCAAGGAATTGGTGGATGCTTTAGCTTTGCCTACCTGGAAGCACCCACAACCCCACTGCGTCGAATGGTTATATCAGTCGGGGAAACTGAAAGTTACTCACAAGGTGCGTCTCAATTTTTCAGTTGGTGACTATATTGATACAGTGATTTGTGGTGTATTGTCGATGGATGCATGTCACTTATTGTTGGGGAGACCGTGGCAATATGACCGTCATGCCACACATGAGGGACGGTCCAATACCTACTCTTTTTGGAAAGCCGGAAGACGACATGTTCTGCGATCTATGTTTATGGGAGAAATCATGGTGGACACAACTGCTTCACTGAAGAAGTCCATGAAATATACCGCAAAACCGAGGACGGTTTTGTTTCAAGGAGGAGGGGATGATGCGTCCGTCAATGCATTAGCAAAATCTGATCAAGCAATCAACTCTAATATTTTGATGGTGGGTACAATTGCACTTAAAATGCCATCACAAGATCCAGAGCCTGAAGAAATTAAGCCTAATTTTCGTACGCCAAGCTACATATTTTTTGGTGATATTCTAGTCCGAGTCACGTGATGTTGTGTTTACATGCAGATGATCAGCTGGCCGGATGATTAATTAGTGGAGTCCTTAGTTTAGGAAATCAATCGGTGTTAGGTAAAGGATAAACATGATTAGATATTTCCTTGGCGTGATATACGGGGGAGTCCTAGTAGTAGTTGTGTTCGGTTTCGTAGCAAAGAAAATCTCGTTTGTTTTGTTCAAGTCAAAGTCGAGTCGGTTGTGTCTGCGTGCATTATATATACCAGGACGGCACGTCATGTAAAAGGGTCAAGCTTTGGTTTCACGTGAGTTCAATAAAAGTCAGAAAACGTCCCATGTCGGGGGACACCAAATATCGTGTTTGCCTTTGCTGATCCGTGATGGATTTTGTCGCTGCTACGCGTGGAGTTGATTCGTCTACTCGACGCCAGTTTTTGATATTACGGTCTTGTATCTTTGCTCGACCGGAATTTCTTGTTACTGCTTCAAGTACCGTGAAAGTTCGGGCCAACGAACGACTTGCATCTAGTCGAGTCTTTATCAATAGGTGTGTGGGTTGTTCCTCTTATACACCACACAAAATGTGTGGGCGGACTCCCTAACGCCCACACGTGTGACACTTATCGGCGTCCTTTTTTTTAAACTGCTCTATATTCTTTCCTGCATCGTGGCCATCTTGATCCATACGCTGATTTGATGGGGATTGGCAGAACCTCCGCGGACAATTGCACGCACGGATCCGATTTGTCTTCGTTGTAGACCAGATTGATCTTGTAGCGGTTGATCCAATCCGTCTGTCTGACTCAAAGCGGAATAATGTTTTCTTGATCTCAACTGATGAGGCTTAGGTTTTATGCAAAATCCTTCCGTACCGGCTCTTGCTTCATCTGAAAAATTGCGAGCTCGTCAATTCCTAGATGAGATCCCTTCAAGAACTCAACACCACCGTGCACAAGACCCACGGTGGGCGCTAACTGTCGTGGAATTGTCACAGCAGATGTCCTAGTGTGAGGACTTAGTCGTGAGGCTAACGCATCTTTGTAGTAGCTTGAGAGGGGTTGAGCGGAATCAAGAGACGCAACACAAGACAAGGATTTAGACAGCTTCGGGCCCCGGGTAACATCATCCGGTAATAGCCCTACATGCTGTTTGTGGCTAGATCTCATTATACTCATGAGAGAGTCAACGTATAAGCTGGCTCCCCCTTTGTGTCTAGCCCTAGAGATTGTTTCTTGTCCCTCTTGGGGTTTCCTGCCCCTCCTTATATATGTTGAAGGGGCGGGTTACATGACTAGTCCTAGTAGGATCAAGATTACTCTATTACAAGTGGAGTCCTGGTCTTGCTTCCTTTGCGGGAGAATATTTCTTATGTCTTCTTCTTAAGCCGGCCCACCATCACATGAACCGGCCTTCTGGGCCTTGGGTCTTGTCATCCATCTGACCCGCCGTTGGGGTCATTAGTAAGTCATCAGATACTCGACGGGTCTCTGTGAGCCGCCAAGTCCGGCCGGGTCATACCACGGGGTATATCCCCGACAATACCCACCGTGAGCCTCAAAACTCATCGGATTGCATACATCAGTATGTATTATTTCCAATAAGTCAATTGCTTGCTCCATTGTTCTGGAGAACGGAGTTTTAGTCATCTTGCCCACGAGGCATGGTTCGCAAGTATCAAATGATTCATAATCAAGTGATTCCAAAAACCCATCGGTATGGAGTTTATTCATGCGCTTTACACCAATATGACCTAAACGGCAGTGCCACATATAAGTTGCACTATCATTATTAACTTTGCATCTTTTGGCTTCAATATTATGAATATGTGTATTACTACGATCGAGATTCAATAAACCATTCACCTTGGGTGTATGACCTCAGAAGGTTTTATTCATGTAAACAGAATAACAATTATCCTTGACTTAAATGAATAACCATATTGCAGTAAACATGATCCAATTATATTATGCTCTACGCAAACACCAAATAACATTTATTTTAGATTCAACACTAATCCCGAAGGTAAAGGAAGTGTGCGATGGTGATCTTATCAACCTTGGAATCACTTCCAACTCACATCATCACCTCGCCCTTAACTAGTCTCTGTTTATTTTGCAACTCCCGTTTCGAGTTACTACTCTTAGTAACTGAACCAGTATCAAATACTGAGGTGTTGTTATAAACACTAGTAAAGTACACATCAATAACATGTATATCAAATATATATACTTTTGTTCACTTTGCCATCCTTCTTATCCGCCAAGTATCTAGGGCGGTTCCACTTGCAACGACCATTTCCTTTGCAGTAGAAGCACTCAGTTCTAGGCTTGGCTCCAGCTTTGAGCTTCTTCATGGGAGCAGCAACTTGCTTGCTATTCTTCTTTGAAATTCCTCTTTCTTTCCCTTTGCCCTTTTTCTTGAAACTAGTGATCTTATTAACCATCAACACTTGATGCTATTTCTTGATTTCTACCTTTGCCGATTTCAGCATCGCAAAGAGCTTGGGAATTACTTTCGTTATCCCTTGCATATTATAGTTCATCACAAATTTCTAGTAACTTGGTGGTAGTGGCTAGAGAAATCTGTCAATCACTATCTTATCTGGAAGATTAACTCCCACTTGATTCAAGTGATTGTAGTACTCAGACATTCTGAGCATGTGCTCACTAGCTGAGCTATTCTCCTCCATCTTGTAGGCAAAGTACTTGTCAAAGGTCTCATACCTCTTAACACGGGCATGAGTCTGAAATACCAATTTCAGCTCTTGGAACATATCATATGCTCCGTGGCGTTCAAAACGTTTTTGAAGTCCCGGTTCTAAGCCGTAAAGAATGGCGCACTAAACTATCAAGTAGTCATCATACCGAGCTTCTCAAACGTTCATAACATCTGCATCTGCTCCTGCAAAAGGTCCGTCACCTAGCAGTGCATCAAGGACATAATTCTTCTGTGCAGCAATGAGGATAACCCTCAGATCATGGAGCTAGTTTGTATCATTGCTACTAATATCTTTCAACCTATTTTTCTCTAGGAACATATCAAAAATAAACAGGGAGCTACATCGCAAGCAATTGATCTACAACATAGATATGCAAATACTATCAGGACTAAGTTTATGATCAATTAAAGTTCAATTTAATCATATTACTAAAGAACTCTCACTTAGATAGACATCCCTCTAATCATCTAAGTGATCATGTGATCCATATCAACTAAACCATGTCTGATCATCACGTGAGATGGAGTAGTTTTCAATGGTGAACATCACTATGTTGATCATATATACTATATGATTCACGCTCAACCTTTCGGTCTCAGTGTTCCGAGGCCATATCTGCATATGCTAGGCTCGTCAAGTTTAACCCTGATATTTCTGCGTGTACAAAACTGGTTTGCACCCGTTGTATGTGAACGTAGAGCTTATCACACCCGATCATTGATAACCCACAAGTATAGGGGATCGCGACAGTTTTCGATAAGTAAAAGTATCGAACCCAATGAGGAGCTAAAGGTAGAACAAATATTCCCTCAAGTTCTATCGACCACCGATACAACTCTACGCACGCTTGATGTTCGCTTTACCTAGAACAAGTATGAAACTAGAAGTACTTTGTAGGTGTTGTTGGATAGGTATGCAAGATAATAAAGAGCAAGTAAATAAAAAGTAGGGGCTGTTTAGATAAAGACACAACTAAGTTAGGTTTAGTAGAGAGTTTGTTGTTACGAGAAAGTTATTTGTCCCTAGGCAATCGATAACTAGACCGGTAATCATTATTAAAATTTTATTTAAGGGAGAGGCATAAGCTAACATACTTTCTCTACTTGGATCATATGCACTTATGATTGAAACTCTAGCAAGCATCTGCAACTACTAAAGATTCATTAAGGTAAAACCCAACCATAGCATTAAAGCATCAAGTCCCTTTTATCCCATACGTAAACAACCTACTTACTCGGGTATGTGCTTCTGTTCACTCACGCCACCCACCATAAGCAAATTATGAACATATTGCAACACCCTACAGCGGAGATCCCTCATGCTTGCGCGACACGGAGAGCACCATAGGACAGCACCAATAATAAAACATGCAACTCAAACCAATCTTGATCATCAAATAGCCATTAGGACAAAATGGATCTACTCAAACATTATAGGATAGCCATACATCATAGGGAAATAATATATAGCGTTGAGCACCATCTTTAAGTAGAGATTACAGCGGGTAAGAGAGAGGTTACACCGCTGCATAGAGAGGGGAAGAGTTGGTGGTGAAGGCGGTGAAGTTGTTGGTGAAGATGACGGTGATGATGATGGCCCCCGATGGCACTCCGGCGCCACCGGAAGCAAGGGGGAGAGGGCCCCCCTTCTTCTTCTTCTTCCTTGACCTCCTCCCTAGATGCGAGAAGGGCTTCCCCTCTGGTCCTTGGCCTCCATGGCATGGGAGGGGCGAGAGCCCCTCCGAGATTGGATCTGTCTCTCCGTCTCTCTCTGTTTCTGCGTTCTCTGTTGGCTCTGTTTCACCGTTTCATGTATATATGGAGATCCGTAACTCCGATTGGCCTGAAACCTTCGTCGTGATTTTTTTCCGAAAATTAGCTTTCTTGCGGCAAAAGAAGAGCGTCAACCGCCTTACGGGTGGCTCACGAGGGTAGGGCGCGCCCCCCTTCCTAGTGGCCACCTCGGGCACCATCTCGCGTGGATTTTTCTTCCGGAATTTTCCAAATATTCCAAAAATAAGCTTCGTCCGGTTTTATCCCGTTTGGACTCCGTTTGATATGGATATTCTGCGAAACCAAAAACATGCAACAAACAGGAACTGGCACTGGGCACTGGATCAATATGTTAGTCCCAAAAATAGTATAAAAAGTTGCCAAAAAGTATATGGAAGTTGTAGAATATTGGCATGGAACAATAAAAAATTATAGATACGACGGAGACGTATCAGCATCCCCAATCTTAATTCCTGCTCTCCTCGAGTAGGTAAATGATAAAAAAGATAATTTTTGATGTGGAATGCTACCTAGCATAATCTTGATCATATGTATAATCATGGCATGAATATTAAGACATGGGTGATTCAAAAAAATAGTCTATCATTTGACATTAAGACAATAATACTTCAAGCATACTAATAAAGCAATCATGTCTTTTCAAAATAACATGGCCAAAGAAAGTTATCCCTACAAAATCATATAGTCTGGCTATGCTCCATCTTCACCACACAAAATATTCAAATCATGCACATCCCCGATGACAAGCCAAGCAATTGTTTCATACTTTTGACGTTCTCAAACCTTTTCAACTTTCACGAAATACATGAGCGTGAGCCATGGACATAGCACTATAGGTGGAATAGAATATGATGGTGGAGGAGACAAAAAGGAGAAGATAGTCTCACATCAACTAGGCGTATCAACGGGCTATGGAGATGCCCATCACTAGATATCAATGTGAGTGAGTAGGGATTGCCATGCAACGGATGCACTAAGAGCTATAAGTGTATGAAAGCTCAAACTGAAACTAAGTGGGTGTGCATCCAACTTGCTTGCTCATGAAGACCTCGGGCATTTGAGGAAGCCCATCATCGGAATATACAAGCCAAATTCTATAATGAAAATTCCCACTAGTATATGAAAGTGATAGCTCAAGAGACTCTCTATATGAAGAACATGGTGCTACTCTGAAGCACAAGTGTGGTAAAAGGATAGTAACATTGCCCCTTCTCTCTTTTTCTCTCATTTTTTATCTATTTATTTTTATTTTTATTTTTATTTTTTTGGTGAGCTTCTTTGGCCTCTTTTTTTATTTGGGCTTCTTTGGCCTCTTTTATTTTTCATAAAGTCCGAAGTCTCATCCCGACTTGCGGGGGAATCATAGTCTCCATCATCCTTTCCTCACTGGGGCAATGCTCTAATAATGATGATCATCACACTTTTATTTACTTACAACTCAATATTACAACTCGATATCTAGAACAAAGATATGACTCTATATGAATGCCTCCGGCGGTGTACCGGGATGTGCAATGATCTAGCGTAGCAATGATATCAAAAAACGGACAAGCCATGAAAACATCATGCTAGCTATCTTACGATCATGCAAAGCAATATGACAATGAATGCTCAAGTCATGTATATGATGATGATGGAAGTTGCATGGCAATATATCTCGGAATGGCTATGGAAATGCCATGATAGGTAGGTATGGTGGCTGTTTTGAGGAAGGTATATGGTGGGTTTATGGTACCGGCGAAAGTTGCGCGGTACTAGAGAAGCTAGCAATGGTGGAAGGGTGAGAGTGCGTATAATCCATGGACTCGACATTAGTCATAAAGAACTCACATACTTATTGCAAAAGTCTATTAGTTATCGAAATAAAGTACCACGCGCATGCTCCTAGGGGGATAGATTGGTAGGAAAATACCATCGCTCGTCCCCAACCGCCACTCATAAGGAAGACAATCAATAAATAAATCATGCTCCGACTTCATCACATAACGGTTCACCATACGTGCATGCTACGGGAATCACAAACTTCAACACAAGTATTTCTAAAATCCACAACTACCCACTAGCATGACTCTAATATCACCATCTTTATATCGCAAAACTATTGCAAGGAATCAAACATATCATATTCAGTGATCTACAAGTTTTATGTAGGATTTTATGACTAACCATGTAAATGACCAGTTCCTGTCATCTCTCTAAATAGATATAAGTGAAGCAAGAGAGTTTAGTTCTTTCTACAAAAGATATGCCCACGCTCTAACAAATATAAGTGAAGCAAAAGAGCATTCTACAAATGGCAGTTGTCTATGTAAATAGAAACATGCAATCCAAACTTCAAATGATATAAGTGAAGCACATGAAGCATTCTATAAAGCCATACTCAAAAGATATAAGTGAAGTGCAATGAGCATTCTATAAATCAACCAAGGACTATATCATACCAGCATGGTGCATAAAAGAAAAATGAAAACTAAATGCAAAAGACGCTCCAAGATTGCACATATCGCATGAACGAAACGAATCCGAAAACATACCGATACTTGTTGAAGAAAGAGGGGATGCCTTCCCAGCATCTACAAGATTAGATGCTTGAGTCTCCTTGAATATTTACTTGGGGTGCCTCGGGCATCCCCAAGCTTGAGCTCTTGCCTCTCTTCCTTCTTCTCACATCGAGACCTTCTCGATCATCGAACACTTCATCCACACAAAACTTCAACAGAAAACTCGGTAAGATCCGTTAGTATAATAAAGCAAATCACTACTCTAAGTACTGTTGCAAACCAATTCATATTTTGTTTTTGCATTGTGTCTATTTTAATATAACTTTTTCATGGATTAATCCACTGATATAAATTGATAGTTTCATCAAAACAAGCAAACTATGCATCAAAAACAGAATCTGTCAAAAACAGAACAGTCTGTCGAAATCTGAACATTCACCATACTTATGGTACTTGAAAAATTCTGCCAAAATTAGGGGAAAAAATTATAGGAAGACAGTGAAAAAAGAATCAGAACCATTTGACGTTCCAGCTAAAAACGTAAAATCACGCACTACAGCCAAAGTTTATGTCTTGCACCATACAAACCATCAAGCAAATGTAAACATCCTAAAGGCAAACCTTGGCACATTATTTTTATAATACAATGGAATTGTACAAGGGGATAATTATTTTTTATTGAAAAGTTTCTGTAATTAAGATTCACAAAGTTCCCATGGGCATGAACAAAGTTCAAGGACGTCCCCCACTTTCACAATGCTCGTCTCTCTCACTTTCACTTTTCTTTTTGAAAAAGTTTTGGGTTCTCCTTTTTATTTTTGTTGTTTTTAAACCATATGAAAGCACTCAACAGAAATAAATGACTCTCTAAAACTTCCGGGTTGTCTCCCTGGCATCGCTTTCTTTAAAGCCATTAAGCTAGGCATATAGTGCTCAAGTAGTGAATCCACCCGGATCCCAAGGTATATCAAAGCCAATTTTAATTAACAATGATTTATAATTTAGTAGAGAGCACAAAGTAACATATATCATGCAATAACGAAGTCTAACTCTTTTCCTATGCATAGGCATGTCATAAAAGAACAATTCATGCACACAAAGTAAAGGCCAATGCATAGTATAAACAGTTTCTTGCAATTTTATCATATTGGAAACATAGAGAGGTGGAGATATAGTCCCTCTCTCATAATAATTGCAAGTAGGAGCAGCAAGCACATGCATATTATATTCATCAAAATCATCATGTGCAACGGTAAAAGGCAACCCACCGATATAATCCTTAATAAGAGCAAACTTCTCCGATATAGTGTAGTTTGGAGAATTCAAAAAGATAATAGGACTATCATGTGTGGGTGCAATAGCAACAATTTCATATTTAACATAAGGAACTATAGCAAGTTCATCTCCATAAGCATAATTCATATTGGCATCTTGGCCACAAGCATCATCAAAAAGGGATATTTCAAAAGAATCCAAGGGATCATAACAGTCATCATAGCAATCATCCTTCGGTAAGCATGAAGGGGAATTAAATAATGTATGAGTTGGAGAGTTACTCTCATTAGAAGGTGGGCACGGGTGATCAATCCGCTCTTCCTCCTTTTGTTCTTCACTCTCTTCCTCATCTTTTTCATCCAATGAGCTCACAGTTTCATCAATTTCTTCTTACATAGATTCCTGCAAAATATTAGTCTCTTCTTGGACAGCAGAGACTTTCTCAATAAGTGCATTAATTTTGGAATTGTATTCATAATTCTCATAGCAATATTTGAGGATAGCTAAATTTTCAGATCTATAAACAGCATCATCAAAATCTTCAAACTATTTACACATAGATTCAATTTCATAAGCACCCAAAAAAGCAACAAATTCTTCTATTTGTTCCGCATCATAGTAATCATATATACCATTAGCATAAGAAGCTAAGGTTTTATTAGCATTGAATTTGCATGAAAAGGGAAGGTGTGGAGCCTTCATCCTAGAGCAACAAGTATAATCATAACTCACGCATAATTGCCAAGCATACCACTTCAATATATGAATTTGATCCCATAATAGTTTCCCTTTTTGTGTCAAGCGATAATCCCTAAAGTATTCACGTTGATCCAACATTACTCCCATTACATAATTAAATGGGGTTTTCTCAGGATTATTAAAGTAGTACATAATATCTTTCACATAACCAGCATCGGGGGTTTTAGGAGGTTCCCCATCTCCATGAGCAGAAAGTACACCTAATTTTTTTGGTATTTCGTGTTCCATATCCATAACTAAAGATAAAGAACAACTAAGAACAGCAAATAAAAATTACTTAGTGATAAAGCAAACAAGCACACACGAGAACATTCACCCCACGCTATTGCTCCCCGGCAATGGCGCCAGAAAAAGGTCTTGATAACCCACAAGTATAGGGGATCGCAACAGTTTTCGATAAGTAAAAGTATCGAACCCAACGAGGAGCTAAAGGTAGAACAAATATTCCCTCAAGTTCTATCGACCACCGATACAACTCTACACACGCTTGATGTTCGCTTTACCTAGAACAAGTATGAAACTAGAAGTACTTTGTAGGTGTTGTTGGATAGGTATGCAAGATAATAAAGAGCAAGTAAATAAAAAGTAGGGGCTGTTTAGATAAAGACACAACTAAGTTAGGTTTAGTAGAGAGTTTGTTGTTACGAGAAAGTTATTTGTCCCTAGGCAATCGATAACTAGACCGGTAATCATTATTACAATTTTATTTGAGGGAGAGGCATAAGCTAACATACTTTCTCTACTTGGATCATATGCACTTATGATTGGAACTCTAGCAAGCATCCGCAACTACTAAAGATTCATTAAGGTAAAATTCAACCATAGCATTAAAGCATCAGGTCCCTTTATCCCATACGTAAACAACCTACTTACTCGGGTCTGTGCTTCTGTTCACTCACGCCACCCACCATAAGCAAATCATGAACATATTGCAACACCCTACAGCAGCGATCCCTCACGCTTGCGCGACACGGAGAGCACCATAGGACAGCACCAATAATAAAACATGCAACTCAAACCAATCTTGATCATCAAATAGCCATTAGGACAAAACGGATCTACTCAAACATCATAGGATAGCCATACATCACAGGGAAATAATATATAGCGTTGAGCACCATGTTTAAGTAGAGATTACAACGGGTAAGAGAGAGGTTACACCACTGCATAGAGGGGGGAAGAGTTGGTGGTGAAGGCGGTGAAGTTGTTGGTGAAGATGACGGTGATGATGATGGCCCCCGGTGGCACTCCGGCGCCACCGGAAGCAAGGGGGAGAGGGCCCTCCTTCTTATTCTTCTTCCTTGACCTCCTCCCTAGATGGGAGAAGGGTTTCCCCTCTGGTCCTTGGCCTTCATGTCGTGGGAGGGGCGAGAGCCCCTCCGAGATTGGATCTGTCTCTTCGTCTCTCTCTGTTTTTGCGTTCTCTGCTGGCTCTGTTTCACCGTTTCGTGTATATATGGAGATCCGTAACTCCGATTGTCCTGAAACCTTCCCCGTGATTTTTTCCAAAAATTAGTTTTCTTGTGGCAAAAGAAGAGCGTCAACCGCCTTACGGGTGGCTCACGAGGGTAGGGGGGCGCCTAGGGGGGCAGGCGCGCCCCCCTGCCTCGTGGCCACCTCGGGCACCGTCTCGCGTGCATTTTTCTTCCGGAATTTTCCAAATATTCCAAAAATAAGCTTCGTCCATTTTTATCCCGTTTGGACTCCGTTTGATATGGATATTCTGCGAAACCAAAAACATGCAACAAACATGAACTGGCACTGGGCACTGGATCAATATGTTAGTCCCAAAAATAGTATAAAAAGTTGCCAAAAAGTATATGGAAGTTGTAGAATATTGGCATGGAACAATCAAAAATTATAGATACGATGGAGCCGTATCAATCATCACGTGGTGTCTCGGCACGACGAACTTTGGCAACGGTGCATACTCAGAGAGAACACTTGTACCTTGAAATTTAGTGAGAGATCATTTTATAATGCTACCGCCGAACTAAGCAAAATAAGATGCATAAAGGATAAACATCACATGCAATCAAAATATGTGACATGATATGGCCATGATCATCTTGCGCCTTTGATCTCCATCTTCAAAGTACCGTCATGATCTCTATCGCCACCGGCATGACACCATGATATCCATCATCTTGATCTCTATCAACGTGTCGTCACATGGTCATCTCGCCAACTATTGCTCTTGCAACTATTGTTATCGCATAGCGATAAAGTAAAGCAATTATTTGGCGCTTGCATCTTATGCAATAAAGAGACAACCATAAGGCTTATGCCAGTTACCGATAACTTCAACAAAACATGATCATCTCATACAACAATTTATATCTCATCACGTCTTGACCATATCACATCACAACATGTCCTGCAAAAACAAGTTAGACGTCCTCTACTTTGTAGTTGCAAGTTTTGCGTGGCTGCTACGGGCTGAGCAAGAACCGTTCTTACCTACGCATCAAAAACCACAATATAGTATAGTGATTGCTTTTTGATCTTCAGAAAGAACCCTGTTCATTGAAACTGATTCAACTAAAGTTGAAAAAACAGACACCCACTAGCCACCTGTGTGCGAAGCACGGCGGTAGAAACAGTCTCGCGTAAGCGTACGCGTAATGTCGGTCTGGGCCGCTTCATCCAACAATGCCGGTGAATCAAGAATCAACTAGTGATGACAAGCAATATGTATATACCCACGCCCACAACTCCTTTGTGTTTTACTCATGCATATGACATCTACGCATAAACCTAGCTCTAATACCACTGTTGGGGAACGCAGTAATTTCAAAAAAATTCCTACGCACACGCAAGATCATGGTGATGCATAGCAACGAGAGGGGAGAGTGTCGTCCACGTACCCTCGTAGACCAAAAGAGGAAGCGTTATGACAACGCGGTTGATGTAGTCGTATGTCTTCACGATTGATCGATCCTCGGTACCGAACGTACGGCACCTCCGCGATTTGCACACGTTCAGCTCGGTGACGTCCCGTGAACTCACGATCCAATAGAGCTTCAAGGGAGAGCTTCGTTGGCACGACGGCGTGATGACGGTGTTGATGAAGCTACCGATGCAGGGCTTCGCCTAAGCACCGCTACGATATGACCGAGGTGGATTATGGTGGAGGGGGGCACCACACACGACTAAAATATCAATGATCAACTTGCGTGTCTATGGGGTGCCCCCTGGCCATGTATATAAAGGAGTGGGGGAGGGGGAGGGCCGGCACTCCTATGGCGCGCCCTGGGGAGTCCTACTCCCATCGGGAGTAGGATCCCCTCCCCTTCCATGTAGTAGGAGTAGGAGAGAAGGAAAGGGAAAAGAGAAGAGAAGGAAGGAGGGGGCGCCGCCCCTCCCCCTAGTCAAATTCGAACTAGGCCTTGGGGGCGCAACCTCCTCTCTCTCTTTCCCCTAAAGCCCAATAAGGCCCATATACTCCCCGGCGAATTCCCGTAACTCTCCGGTACTCCGAAAAATACCCAAATCACTCGGAACCTTTCCGATGTCTGAATATAGTCATCCAATATATCGATATTTACGTCTAAACCATTTTGAGACTCCTCGTCATGTCCCCGATATCATCCGGGACTCTGAACTACCTTCGGTACATCAAAACACATAAACTCATATTATCGATCATCACCGAATGTTAAGCGTGCGGACCCTACGGGTTCGAGAACTATGTAGACATGACCGAGACTCGTCTCCGGTCAATAACCAATAGCGGAACCTGGATGCTCATATTGGCTCCTACATATTCTATGAAGAACTTTATCGGTCAAACCGCATAACAACATATCTTGTTCCCTTTGTCATCGGTATGTTACTTGCCCGAGATTCGATCGTCGGTATCTCAATACCTAGTTCAATCTCGTTACCGGCAAGTCTCTTTACTCGTTCTGTAATACATCATCCCACAACTAACTCATTAGAGCATCTCCAGCCGTTGGCCCCCCAGGGGGCGCCTAAAATCGCCGCCTAGGGGTGAGCCAGCGCAAAAATTGGGCCTAGGGGCGAGTTGGTCCCTAGCCGCCAGCCCCAGGGCCGCCCCCAGGCGCGTTTAAAAATAAAATTTGTATAGCAAATTTCGGCATAGTTCGGCGAAGTTCGGCAAACTTGGGCATATATTAGACATGTTCGCGGATTTTCATTACATAGAAAAATAGATAACTAATCTAAAAAGAAACTGGCTGAACGCCGAGTAGTCGCCGTCGTCGCCGCCATCGTCGCCGCCGTCGTCGGACTTCTCCTCCTTAACGCGGCCGTC
The DNA here is from genome assembly GCF_018294505.1 of Triticum aestivum. Taxonomy (NCBI): domain Eukaryota; kingdom Viridiplantae; phylum Streptophyta; class Magnoliopsida; order Poales; family Poaceae; genus Triticum; species Triticum aestivum. The sequence goes on from NC_057806.1 coordinate 131,385,114, forward strand.
CCTGGTGGACCCTTGACCGGCGTCGCCAACGCGGGCTGGTGGCGGCGCGTCGTCGTCGTCGCTGCCGCAGATGACGACGACTCCGCCTTCGTCGCGGCCGCGTCGGCGCTCCGCGAAGCGGCGCAGGGCGGCGCACTGGCGCTCCTTCGCCTTCTCTAGGCGCTCCTGCCCGTGTGAGGCCACCGGCTATATAGCCGCGCCACGCCCGTGTGAACGCGTGCGAGGGAGGGGAGGCGTCGGCGCGCCGTCCCGTGACGCGCCGCCCGTGAGGAATCAATGGCAAGGCTGACCGGCGGCAGCCTAGCCATTGATTCCCCGCGGGAACCGAGGCCGTTGGGGGAAGACGAGGCGTCGTGTCGCTGACGCGGCTGGCCCGCGGCTTTTTCACACCAAAACAGCTTGCCCCGGCGCCCCCGGGCGCCCCCTAGCGTGTCGGGTTCGGCCTGGGTCCGCCGGCGCTGTTTTCGGCCCAGGCCGGCGAAAATCGGGCTCCTGGGGGCGCGACTGGGCTGTTTTCTCGGTGCCGGCGCGAGAAAATCGCCTGGGGAGGCCTTCCTGGGGGCACGGCTGGAGATGCTCTTAGTTGCATTGCTTGCAAGGCTTAAGGTGATGTGCATTACCGAGAGGGCCCAGAGATACCTCTCTGACAATCGGAGTGACAAATCCTAATCTTGATCTATGCCAACTCAACAAGTACCATCGGAGACACCTGTAGAGCATCTTTATAATCACCCAGTTACGTTGTGACGTTTGGTAGCACACAAAGTGTTCCTTCGGTATTCGGGATTTGCATAATCTCATAGTCATAGGAACATGTATAAGTCATGAAGAAAGCAATAGCAACAAACTAAACGATCATCGTGCTAAGCTAACGGATGGGTCAAGTCAATCGCATCATTCTCTAATGACGTGATCCTGTTAATCAAATGACAACTCATGTCTATGGTTAGAAAACATAACCATCATTGATTCAACGAGCTAGTCAAGTAGAGGCATACTAGTGACAATCTGTTTGTCTATGTATTCACACATGTATTAAGTTTCCGGTTAATACAATTCTAACATGAATAATAAATATTTATCATGATATAAGGAAATATAAATAACAACTTTATTATTGCCTCTAGGGCATATTTCCTTCACCTAGTAGTTTGTAGAGCCAATTCCCATGTGACGAGGCAACGCATGCCCGAGATATAGGAGCGGAAATGGGGGCGACGACGGCAGTCAACTTGGCCAGTTCCAGTGGCGTTGACCAACGTGGGCTTGAGCTTGGGCGTGGGCCTCCTACGCAACTCTGAGGTTGACCCCGCCGGGGATGGGGCGGAGCTACGCCCGGCGGTGCCAGCGAGTGAGGAGAAGGTGTGGGAAAGGGCGGTGGAGCTAACTAGTTCCGATGCTGAGGGGGTCGACGATGGCAAGAGGCAGGGCGAGGTGGGTCGAAACCGAAAGGAAGGTAGTGTGCTCGCCCAAATTTACTAAGAAGTGCTCTCTTATATTAAGTTTTATTTTACAATGAAAACAATAGGAAAGGCTCATACCATATATTTTTATATTAATATGAAGGGCGAGTTACATGTTACATCTGTACAGAGGGTGAGGATGTGGTACACAAACAGGGGCTATTCAACTAATGGTATCCAGCAATGCAGTAATAAACTGCACTTTGTGGGAGGGGGCCCTATGTCTCAAATTGGAAAAATCGGTCTTGAATCTCAGCTTCCAAGATGAAATGGTGGACGCCACATTCCTGAAGTAGTTGTTGTTTCGTTCTTTTCATAGGCTTCAAGCAGATATTATAAGGACATCCATTAGCATTTTACGGTTGTGCAACAATTTCTGTTGTTTGATGAGTTCAAGCCTGTGATCATGAGGGGTCCACTGGATACCAAGGATTCTGCAACATTCCTGGCTGAATCGGCAGTGGAAGAACAAGTGTTCAAATGTTTCTTCAATGTGATCACCACAAAGCAGGCAGTCTAGATTACTCCCAATGTTATAGTGTCTCATTTTGAGCATGCTTGTGGTGTTGAGGCAGTCAGCCAATAAAAACCAGCCAAAACCTTAATCTTAGGAACACTTTTGGATTTCCACAGCCATTCGAATGCATCATGGACGACAATCTCCCTAAAATAGAAATTGTAGTACGTTGTTGTTTTAAAATTTGTTGCACCCCAGATACATGTCCATACGTCATGTGTTCCAGAGACTTCGGTGTTGAGCGCCTCTCTTTGAATCTGTTCCACTTCCTCATGTGCCTGAATTGATAGGGAGAGATGAAAGACCGCATGCAGCGTCGTGGTTGTGAGGAAATCGTTGACTGATGCATCTTCAATGGTGGTGTATGAGTATGTACGTGGGAACTTCTCGGTATATATATTTTGGTTCTAGTTATCTTTTTAAAAGAGAGCCGAGGAGCCGCTGCCTATCTGAATTTTGGTCACACCACGGTAGATTGGCATGAGGTGAATCGGGTCTCTTATATTAAGTTACAAAGAGAGTATAAACTAGAGGGCCGAGATATTGGAATGAAATTACTATTTTGACACGGTCATGTCATAGTGTCAAAAAAATGTCTTAGACTACCTACAGTAAGAATAACTTCAGGAGTAACATAAGGTTCAACTCAGCACATTTACTTATGTGGCAATGATGATTTAATGAAGAGAGAGAAGATTTGAGTAACATAATTAGTTACTCACATTAGGTGGGAGCGTCTGCTTTACTATGGTCGCTTTGACTATATAGAAATGATTGTGTTTTTAATGGCAAAAAATATTCTTCTATGCAGGTTATTTACCATTGTACGCATTGGCTTCGTACGTGGTCTATTATGCACCAAACGGAGTATCAATCGTTGTTCAAGATGGTGTGTATGCGGTTGGAGCGGATGACCAGTGAGGTTTTTTACCCAACGTGGGTGGCAGCATAATCTCCGGATCGAGTCACCTTCTCCGTCGACATAGACATAGTTTCGGTCTCATATGGCTTTACTGTTGTCACTTTGTCATTTTTACTCTTTGCCAGACTGTTCGTGCGATGGTTGTGTGCATCTTAGCTATGCAGAGGCCGGGTGTCACTCTTTATGCTTTGTATCTGTTTGATGCTATATTTTGAGTTAATAAACATGCTTTTTATCGGAAAAAACATACCAAAATAAGATGCGTCTACAAATTAATAAATGAAGTGTTGCATGACATCACAAATATGTTACTTCTTACTATAAAGATTGTAACATAAACTAGTAACATATGCATGTTGCTAGTCTAAGTTACTTTCATTATGAGTAGTCTTATACTAGTAGTAAGTTACAGAGAGAGTATAAACTAGAGGACTGAGATACGGGGATGAAGTTGTTGTTTTTGAGGAAATTAATGATTTGAGAGATGCTCTCCTACTTGTATTAGTTAATAAGATACGCAAAGAAGAAAGGAAGAAATGTGCATACCCAATGCAAGACCGTACGTGTCTGATACTACTAGCAAACAGCAAGCGAATAAAGTGTATATGTTCTACGTTCATGTATATATATAGCCTAATTAACATGCATGTCGAAATTCAGGTCAGAAGTTCTCCTTGTGGAAGACGAACTTGGTGGTGGTCCGGTGCGAGAAGTCCTGGGACAGCCGCCTGAGCTCCGGCGTGAGCTTCTGGTCGCCGCAGTAGAAGACCCCGACGCGCTGCCCCTGGTGGTCGCAGGCGACGCGCTTGAAGACGTCGCGCCAGCAGGGCCTGGCGAAGTGCGTGCGCACGCGGGTCCCGGACACCACGTCCACGCCGCTCTTGGCGTGGTGGAGCGCCTGCAGCATCACCACCATGGCCGACCGCGCGTCGCCTTCCTCGTACACGCTGGTGCAGTGGTTGTGCAGCTCCACCACGGACTCCTCGCCGGCGGCGTCGCGCTCCGCCACCTCGTTCATCACGCCGCGGAACCACTCGAAGGAGCCCTCCTCCCGCGTGCACCAGTAGAAGTAGACCCGCTTCGTCATGAACCCCTCGTCGCCCTCCTGCTCCTGACCCTGCCGGTGGACGTTGTTGAGCACGTCCTTGACGATGCTGATGAGCGGCGTGGCGCCGATGCCGAGGCCGATGAGGAGGAGCACGTCGTACTTGCGGTAGTCCTGCGCCGGCGCGCCGTAGGGCCCGTCGATCAGCAGCCGCGGGAACCTGCACGCCAGCATCAAGGAAAAGTCAGACAAGTTGAGAACCACCATGGACGTCGACGGTCCTTCCTGCTCGGACTCGTACTTACTTGGCGTTGGCGTTGTGCTCCACCATGGACGTGAAGTCGGCTCTCAGGAGACCGCTCTGCCCTGCCAACGGTGGCCTGCATATCTGCGACCACAACAACAACCATTGTTAAAAGCGAATCCTTCTCCTTCCTGCAAGGGAATTCCGTCGGCTCGATTGCTCTGCCACCGCTTACCTGGGAGAAGATGGCTCTGAATCTGCTCGTCCAGTCGCCCCGGCACCGGATGTGCATGCTGAGGTAGTCGTCGCCGGGAGCCGAGGTGATGGTGAATGGGTGCCTGCATTGCAACAGCAGCAGCAGCAGCTTGTCAGCTCAGGTGCACGGCTACATTCGCAGCGACGCGGAGACGATGGAAGCCATGAGAGATCGAGGGCGCTCACCACTCGAACGGCGAGACCTCGCCGCAGTTGACGTAGATGTACTGGCCGCTCCTGTACCTGAAGCCGTGGGGCTTACTCATGTGGATGGCTATCACATTCCCAGGATACACCGCCACCTTCTCGATCCTCACCGTGGTGAGTCCGTGCGACCTCAGCGCCCGAAGAAGCCGCTCGCCGGCGTACAGCAGCACGGGGACGGCAAGGTACATCCATGTCTGAAATTGCAAACGAGTTACTTACTACCAAACATAGCTCATATCTGAAGAGACCGGAGCTTGGAGGTCTCGATCGCTCGCTCACCGTCTGCTTGTACCATGTCCGGTTGATGTAGAGGCAGACGCCGTGGACGACCAAGGCGACGTAGACGACGACGAAGAGGTGGTGGGAGTACCAGAACATGTTGAAGCCGCTGAGCCTCTTGAGCGGGTTCCCGGCGCCGAGCTTGCTCCGGCGGAACCGCGGGTGCGCCAGCGTGTAGGCGACGGCCATGAGCACCACCATGAGGACGCCGGTGACGCCCTCCACGCCCCTCACGAACCACCAGTAGTCCGGGACCCTCGTCTGCCCAAAGTAGCGCTTCATCGGCTCGTAGGCCTCGTCGCTGGCGTGGAGCAGGCGCGGGAAGTCGCAAGTCAGGTGGGTCACCCCGTGCAGCGCCACGCCGACGGCCACGCCCCCGGCCACCACCTTGTGGAAGTTGATGTTGTCGTTGAAGGGCACGGCGGCGCCGAGGCTGGTCCGGGAGCGGAGCCAGGTGAGGGTGTTGCGGCAGACGGGGAGGAGGATGAGGGCCATGTTGAACTTGGTGGTCTCGGCGCCGCCCTTGGCCACGCACACGCAGTAGCCCATCACGTCGAACGTCGGGTGGCGGCGGTACGCGTAGAACTTCCAGGCGAAGAGGCCGGCGTTGATGGACAGCCACAGCGACATCACCCACACGCGCTTCCAGTTGTCCTCCAGGAAGTAGCGCGCCGCCGTGAGGCCCCGCCGGAGCGGGTTCGCGTCCCGCGCCGGCACCAGCCTCTGGCTGATCAGCTGGCTGATGTTGGAGCTGTGCGCCACCAGGCTCGTCGGCGCCTGGGAAGGGGGCAGCAGCAGCAGGGACTCCAGTGTCGCAAGCTGTAGTGTTTTTTTAAGACGAAACTGGAGTTGTCGGTATCACTGACAAGAGTGAGCTGCCAACAATTTAACAACCAATTCCACGGAAGGAGATGAAGGTCGACCTCGATGTAGCCGAGCTGGTCGGGGTCGAGCTCCTCCATGATCAACGCCGTGTACTCGTCGACGCGCTCCAGGATCTTGGTGAGCTTGTTTGCAGAGGCCGTCAGAGTGAGGACCTGACAACGCAACAGAAATTCAGAAGCATTCAGATGATTTACTATTTACTGTACAAACAAACAAGTTACTCGTGACTGCACTGGATATTTTGCTCATTTCTCACCTCTTTGAGCTCCTCTTCGGTGATCCGACCGTCTGCGTTCTTGTCAACCCTGCAACAAGTTAGTACAATTGTCAAATTTTTCACATCAAACTTAATATCGAAATGTCAAATTTGGTCCACATTTCAGATTACAGACAAAGTTGAAGTTGGGGATTGGGTTTGATTGGAGACGTACATGTCAAAGAAAGTCTGCAGCTTGGCATCAAAGCCTGGGTCGGATAGCTGCTCCCAGAACTCCCTCAGCTCATCCTTGGTCAGCACCTGAGCAACGACCCCCCTTCGCCGTGCAAGCGCGTCGTACATCTGCGCCGCGAATTCCTCCGATCCAACCATCCCTACAACACAAATTTGGGAAGATCATTTCAGAATCATGGCAGTGGTGCTGTCGCACACTGACCGAAAATTCAGACTTGTAAACCTGACGACGCTTCAGAGAAATGGATGAGGAGCAAGCTGCAGCCTGCAACTGCAACTGCAAGTGAGTGAGCGAGCGAGCGAGCTTACCAATGCACTGGCCGAAGCGTGAGCGGAGGAGCAGGCCGTCGACGGCGAGGCGGTCGAACCGCTTGTCCACCTCGGGCCAGCTGCCCCGCGTGACCACGCTCTGGTTGAGGAAGTGGAGGCCCCTGAGCGCGCGCGCGGCGCCGGTCATGCTCCGGTCCAGCCGGGGCTGGCTCGCCGGCGCGTTGTCGCCGCCCCCACGCTTGGCCGACGCGATGCGCCTCAGCTCGGCCTTGAGCCTCGAGGACAGGCCGCCGCTCCGGGGCAGCAGCGCCGCCTCGGGGGTCTCGCCGGCGGCCCTGACGCCCTGGACGGCCACGGCGTCGTCGGCCCCGACGTCGAGCGTGACCTCCACGTACTCGTTCTCCTCCTTGAACCGCGTGCTCCGCCGGCTCCCGCTCTTGCCGTCCGCGCCCTTGTTCTCTTCCAGCGGTGGCCCGGCATTGGCATTGCCGTTCCTCTCCATGCCCGTCAGCCGCGGTCGTGAAGCAAACTAGCGAGCAACGCCGCGTCCAGAAACAGCTGCGCTGATAGTCTGAAGAATGGAAGCAGAGCTCGATGGCGAGTTTTTTGGTAGCCAAGGAAGCAAGAATGTGCAGGACATGTATAGAGAGAGATGCAAACAGTAGTAGTGGATTTGGTGAGGGCACGGTTGTGGTGTGCGTACACCAGAGACTTCAGGTTTGATGTTTCTTAGCCATCAAGTGGTAGCATGTTGAAGGTTTTTGTGTCCGTCTGCTGGTGTTTTTTAAGGTTTGGTGAGGGCAAGAGTCAAGAGGAGAGGAGGGAATGGGCATGATGGAAGGTGGTGGAAAGGAATACAGTGGGCGCCCGCCCCTGTCTCTCGACTCAACTCAACTCAACTCAACTCAACTCTGATGGCTTTGCGCAGTCCGGCAATCCAGCCCCTGGTTAGGGAGGGGTGGCCTTCAAAACCAGTGAAGCCATCCATTATTTTAACAATGCCGTCCAGGACCTGTGCATGCATGTTAGGCTATGGCCTGTTCTCAGAATGTGGTCTTCCAGTCCGGTTCCCATGCATATAAAGAAAGGAAAAAAAATGGAGCGCTTAGATTCTCGCTACCATGGTCAAAGTACGTAGAACATTATACAAGTCCAAGTGACGAGGGTTGTTGGAATTTGAGCACAGGCACAGCTGGATGGGCATAAGCAGCTAAGCACCCACCCCCGCGTCCTACAGCACAGCACGTCACCCACGCGACAAGGAAACAACGGAACCACCGGCGGCGGCCGTCCCGCCGCCAAGGGGTTCCGGAGTGGAGACTCTCTTCTTCTTCTTTTTTATAATGCCTGGTTGGTTGCCTTTTTACCGTTATTTTAGACCTACGTTCTCGGCCTCGCCTAAGCGACACCGGGGCGTGTGTGATTTGCTGTAGCAAGGAAGGGCAAGAATCGACATACATAAGCTGCAAAATTTTGAAAGCCAGAAAGTTTGTAGGGCAGGATTTAGGGAGAAAAACTAATGATCTACCTGCTCAGCAAATGCCAACTTCTCTTGTTCAACTTTTAGTCTATTTCAGTACGTACATCTTAAAGAATGTACTAGTAACATCTCTGCACTTAACACCACCTCACATGCTCTTTATGTAAACCATCTACCGAGACTTGCCATGTTTCCAGTCACTCCGTGCTCCCCCACATGCCATTAGCTTTCATGTCCGTTATCTGTGATACCAAAACTGCGCATTGATAATTAGCTTACTCTAGTCATATATGCATCTTTGTCGATTCAAAGCACAAGAACATTTGGAGAACTCTTGCTAGCATCTAGTGTGCCTCTTCATTACCACAACAAGACCATACTCTCCAAGAACAACAAAAAGAACAAGAATGTGCTATGAATTAACCTAATTCAGTGTACATAATTTTGCACCAATTTGCAGTGTACTCACAAAAATGTACAGCATCTATATCCCGAGAAGCAAAAAATAAAAGAAAAGAAAAGCAACATCAGCTGTAGTACAAAGAAGCAAGACAAATTAGCAAGTCTGTTAGGAGAAGCCCAATCGCGTCAAATACATATTTCGGTGCAAACAAACCCCACACCTGCAAAGTTGAACGATGACTAGTGTCAAAACAAATCTGCGAAAACAACCACAAAGCAGCAATACAAAAAACCAGCGACCATTGTTTGCTGGAATTAAGTGCACATATTACCATCAAGTGACGCCTTTGGATCGTGACACATACGATTGTAACTGTCGTAGTGATAGCTGTAATTAAACCATACATCAAATGGACCTGAGTTTGGCACATAAACATTAGATATCACGTGGATCGACAAGCAAAGAAATAACTGATGTCAAGAAGGAATTCCACAATGCATAATAACACTCTTTCAGTATATGGTCGACAATTAGGGAAATCTAGATTCGTGTTTGTTTTGTAGTCCAACACGGCTGGGCCTAAACAGTAAATACTGGCTGTTCATATTATTTTCCTGAATATGAAACTTTTTTTTTGTAAAAGAGAATATTTAACTACTGAAATTGTGTCACTAAATTACTGCCAGAGAGCGCAAACGAATTTCTTCAGTACCTGTATTAGAATATTGATGGTGACATCCTTCACCTTGCTTTTCTTCGATGCAGTATTATAACAGTGGACGGCAATAAATGGAAGACTAAGAACTGGTAGGATGTGAGAAACACCAAAGGTATCAATGGAAAGAAGAAACCCTTGACGAATGATATGGAAATTGTCAAACCTGCAAAATTTAGAATTGTGACAAATATCGTTACATAACATGCAAATGATATTTTTTTCTCAGATACAACTGTATTATTTGGAACATAATTATACTCACCCAATAAATGCAGCACCATAGCGGAGGCCATCAAAGGTACACCTGAAATGTATTCTGTATTAGCACAAATGCATTTTTAGCAATCCCATCTAACAATGCAAATTAAATCACATTAACCATAAGCTCAAAACCTCATAACGGTAAGGACAAATGGCCATGCATCATCTCTCGGACCAGTAAAAACATAGTACATAAAAAACATGAAACAGAAACATAAATCAGAGTAAAAGAAAGGTCAAAATGCATCAGGATCTCACCAGTGACCAGTCAGATAGAATAGACAAACTGCAAGAAGGCTCCATTGTGTTACTGATACAGGGTTAGCAACACAACTCCCTGTTGTGTCAAGTTTCGAGTCTTTCTGGTATTTCTGCTGTAACATTATTATGCACCAAGCTGCAAAATGGTTAATTAAAAATTTCAGATGATATGCTTCCTAATGATGATATAAAAGGAAAAAAAGGCTCGAGTTGTGCCTCAAGCAGTACATGCTAAATTTTTAGAAGCGCTTGTCTTAAGAATTGAGTGACTTGCAAAGTACCTCCAGTGATGCAAATTAACGCTACAAAAGCACCCTGCCTTCCCAACAACATCAAGATAGTTGGGCTCCATGAACACAGCATGGCAGCTGATAAACTAGTTATCCTTTTGTTGAACTTCAAAGAACCAACTGGGGCAAACAATCGCCAAAGTACAGATATTACCAATGACAAACCTCCAATGGCATAAACAAAGCGAGGAGCCAAACTTCTTCCAATTTCTTGAACAGCTTTAGTATGAGACAGTAAAGTACTTTCAGAAGCCCAATAATTTGCTATAAATGCATAGCTCAAGATGGTTCCAGACATAATAAAGTACTTCAAGAACCTCTGATGGACCGCACAGGTGATGAGCTTTAATACAATACAGGTCAGCATGGCAAGAGATATGATGGGGAATATATCCATGGAGACATTGCAAAAACTGGAACCGAAAATGTCACAAATGATGCTCACTGGGTGGTCTTTTGTAGCAGTTGGCCCAGCAATTTGTTTTGACATCCCAAGCTCAATTCCAAATCGTGCAAAAATATTTAGAAGAAGGAAAATAAACTCCTGTCGATTAAAAAAGTAAGGTGGGATCAGAAGATAATTATATAACCAACATTAAAACAAAAATTCTAGTGAATGAAGGAAAGTTTGAACAGCATTGATATAATAGGAATATTAACTTCTATGGTGAAGTTCCCTTTTGTGGCCGAGCTCCACACACCGGCAATGCAACTCGTGGCCAAAAGAAAGTTTGTAACTCTACCTTCTGCCACTGCATGACAAGAAAACAACTTCGTGAATCAGTAGTCACCAGCGAATTCAAAATGTACAGCAAGATTGGTATATCTGATGAACTCACATATATAACTGTTGGATAGTAAACTCGCTGCTCGAATCGTGACCAATGTAAAAGCAAAGGATAATTTGGGGATGATCCTTGAACTAGCACATTCCTGAGCTGATGGTTGACATAAAGCATTCAGCCTCACAAGTATGTATGCCTGAGTGATAACTGACAGTATCATAAGTAAAAGACCAGTGCCCATCAACCATAAATCAAACTCCGTCCAAGCAGAGCGAGCAAGCTTTGCAAATCTTTCCAAGAAGCTAGAGTATGCATCAATTTGCAACTGCAGAGAAGAACTTGCGCTCTCCTTAAATTCTTCTCCCTTAGCTGTTTCCGATGGGCATGTAGACTTCAAAACCTCTGACCAGTTCGCCTGAGCTTTTGAATACAGCTCCTCAACATGGTGCAGGTATTCAGCTGAAAATCCAATGATAGAACTACCAGAATATTGATCAATGTATCTCTTTACCTACAAGGGACAGACGAAGATCAAAGAAGTACTACCAAATCAGCATATCTGCAAATGCAGTTCATACTACCTGCCAACTATTTACACAAAGGGCTTCTGCATATCTCATTTTCCACGCTTCTTGGTCATCCTGTGGCGTGCATGCATTGATACCCGTCCTTTGATTATCCCATGTCCCAGCGCTCAAAGCATACAATTCTGGGTTTACACGTCCAATGCTAGATACGGAAAAACAAGCACATCTCAACAAAAAGCAGTAACACACAACTGAAGCCATCAAATAAGCACCATGTTAAGTTTACGTACCTTCCAAAAGGAAAAGGTATACCGAGTAGTGCTGATACAGTTACTGCAAAATCAAGCTGAAATCAAAGAAAAACTTAGCAATATTGATAAAATAGAGCATCCATACGGGAGAGTGCAATCAGAATTTACCTGCTGCATAGTGCTGACGCACACTTCTTTCCCATGCTAGAACAGTAAACCATCAGCAGAAAGGGAAATCAATCAATGTTGGTATTCAGATTGCTAAATGCACAGATAGAAGCCGACTATTACGAAATAAATTGCAATTAATAACTAAAAAAACAAGACGAGGAACTAAATATCTCTACACTGCTTCTATCAAACTTATATTCCATCAACTGTACAAGCCCACGAGAAAGGTAATTCTATACAGAAATGACAACTACCCCACCATGCTAAAGGCTATGAGCACGCTTTGTGTGATACTACTTCATACCCATGCATAACCCAGTTAGTTAAGGACTGTCTACATACCTAATTTATCACAGAATGTCAGATGTCGAACCCATAATGGAACAGTAAAGAACTAAATATGTCAGTAGAAGTATCCCTATAAGTGTGACTTTCATATTCTATATAAATTATAATTCAGGTGACAATATGGCCAAGGAGTGATGGCTGTGTGCATCCAAATGGTGCAGAGGCCGGGGTTTATCCCCTTTTCAAAAGAAAAAAATGGCCAAGGAGTATGTGCCATGATTATCTGGGTCCTAGTCCTGATAAAAATTAGTTAGAGAAGGATTACATGCAAACAAGAAAATCAAGATGTTAGCATGAATGACAAGATCAGTCAATTTATCATTACAAATGAAATGTACCAGATCAAAATTGCATGAATTTTCACCAAGAACAGATAAGACAGCATCGGGTGGTGTCTTTGGACTCCATGCAAACAGAGATGTTTCAACCTACAATGAAACTGCATTAGTTCAGATATTTTTGCACTTAGCAATGAAAAAACAAGACATGTCACCTCTTCAGCAGTTCCTCCTCCATGGTCACCATTTAGGGTTTGGCCATGATCTCCCATTACAAGGAGTAAAGTATTTTCATGGGGACCACCAGGTGTTGATAGGCTTTTCAATGTGTTAATCACATCCTACAGGAGCAAAATTGAGGCTAATTTAACAATCAGAATTTAGGATCACATAAGATGATGTCTCCTGCAAATGATTAGCACACAAAAAAACATATCATGTACTATGAATGGGATACCTGACCTCTAGGATTTGATTGTATTGCTCCAACTTCTGGATCATCGGGGCAGAGTCAACACCAAATATATGCCCTGCATGGTCCTAAAGAAAGTTGATCTCATATACTTCTAGTTCCACAAAGGAAAGGATCAAATGTGTAAGCCAGCTCCAAAGTGAGCACAAACAACTTACCACACCAAGGAAATGTGCAATAAGAACGTCCCAATCATTTTCATGCAGTGAAGGAAGCAAGTGTTCAATAACACCATTGTCTACCTGATACATAATTTGACGAGTAATTCCACGGAAATTAGATGGAAAGCGAAAAATAGCTCATCGCGCAGAAAGGACAAAATGGTACTGAACAGATGTGACGTCCGGATAATTAGGCTATAGTAATCACGTGTTAATGATGCCAAGCCATCAAAGTTACTGTCGTAATCTCGCGTTAGTTCAGAACCGATCCAAATTCAAATTTGAAAGAAAGACAAACACTTTTGAAACATTAAAACCAAAATGTTCGGTTTGTGGCAAATAATCCTTACTAAATATTTGTGAAGGAACCACACTTTTATTATGTGTTTTAATGCACTAAAATGATTTAAATATTAGCAAACCTGATTATTTAAATGCCTTTATAGATTGATAAAATATCAAACCAAATTAATTGGGGTCTAGACTTTTGTGGCGTTGGACTAAATCGAAATGTTCAAATTAGATGCAAAGTATATATTTTTACAGAACCTAAAATAATAGGAAACAAAAATAAAACAGAAAAGAAAGAGGAAAATAAAGAAAATACAAAAGAGAAAACAGAAAACAAAAATAAGAGCAAACCCCCCGGGCCGTGGCCCAACTGGGCCAACACCCCCAGGCCCGGCCGGCCGGCTCACCCCGCTACCCCCCTCCTTATCCACTCCCTCCCCCAAACCCTAACCGACAGCCACCCACTCGCCCTTCCCCCCCCACTCGCTTTCTCCCTCTCCCCCCGATCCAATCGGGATCGGGCCCGACGCCGACGCCGCCCCTCCCGCACTCCCCTGCGCCCCACGCCGCCTGGACCGCGTCGGCCACCTCAACCGCACGCCGTGCGCCTCGTACCCGCCGTCCCCAGCGCCCGTGGACGGCCCGCCGTCGCCGCTCGACGCCGTCCCGCCGCCTCCCCACCGGACTGCCGCCTCACCGTCCTTCTCCTCGTCCCCTCCTCGCCATACCACCTCACGGACGCTGCCTGGAGCCCGCACCGCCGCCGTGGGACCTCGCCCGGAGCTACATCGCCGTTGCCTCGTCGTCCTCGCCGGATCTCCCTCGTCGGACTTCCCCGAACTCCGTCGAGCCCACTGCCCCGTTCCCTACTCCCCCTTGTGAGCCCCGACCTCTCCTCTCTCCCCCTCGCTCGCTCACCGCGCCGTCTGCGCTCCGGCACGCCGGCGCCTCGCCGGCGCCCGCACGCGCTCACCGTGCCCCGCGCGCCCTCTGCGCCGAGCCCCCCCCCCCCCCCGCGCCCGAGTCATCCTCGCCGTGCGCGGCCTCCCTGCTGCAGCCCTGCCGCGCGCTCATGCGCGCCCGCCCACACGGGGCCGTGCTCGCCGCCGCTCGCTCACCGGCCGGCCCGTGCTGGCCTCGCCCACGCCGGCCTGGCGACCTGCCAGGTCCGCCGCCCACGCCCGCATGCCCCTGGGCGTGCGCCCGAACGGGGCGCGCCCGTTACCCGTCGCCCGCGCCCTGAATGGCCTCTGTGCCACTGAACGGGGGGGCCCACGCCCCCCAGAACGTTTTAAAAAAAATGAAAAAGAAAAAGAATTAAATATATATATATATAAATAGTTAATTAATTAATTAACTAAATTAATTAAGTTAATTAATCCTGCTTAATTAATCTAATTAACCTGTTAGTCTAACTAAACAGTAATTAGTTTAACTAAATCCTAATTAACCTAACAGAGCATGACAGGTGGGTCCCATTGGACCCACGCGTCAGTTTGACCCAGTCAACCCCTGTTGACTGCTGATGTCAGCATGACGTCATGCTGACATCATAAATCCATTTTCCGAATTAATTAAATAATTAAATAAATTCCAGAAATTAATAAAATCTTTAGAAAATCATATCTTTTAATCCGTAACTCGGATTAAAATATTTTCAACACGAAAGTTGCTCAGAACGACGAGACGATTCCGGATACGCAGCCCGTTCGTCCACCACACACCCCTAACATATCAAACACGCAACTTTCCCCCTTCGGTTCATCTGTCCGAAAACACGAAACACCGGGAATACTTTCCCGGATGCTTTCCCCCTTCATCGGTATCACCTACTACCGCGTTAGAACACGTCTAGCTCTGCTTGTTGTCCTGTTATGCACTTGCTTGCTATGTATTTACTGTTTCTTCCCCCCTCTTCTCTCCGGTAGACCCCGTGACGATGCTGATGCCCCTGTGGTCGACTACATCACCGACGACCCCTCTCTCTTGCCAGAGCAACCAGGCAAGCCCCCCCTTTGATCACCAGATATCGCCTACTCTTCTCTATACTGCTTGCATTAGAGTAGTGTAGCATGTTACTGCTTTCCGTTAATCCTATTCTGATGCATAGCTTGTCATTGCTGCTACAATCATTGATACCTTACCCGCAATCCTAAATGCTTAGTATAGGATGCTAGTGTTCCATCAGTGACCCTACACTCTTGTCAGTCTGCCTTGCTATACTATCGGGCCGTGATCACTTGGGAGGTGATCACGGGCATATACTATGTACTTTACACTGTTACATTACTGGTGATACTGTTTGGAGATGGGGGCTGAAGGGGCAGGTGGCTCCATCCAGGTAGAGGTGGGCCTGAGTTCCCGACGACCCCCGACTGTTACTTTGTGGCGGAGCGACAGGGCAGGTTGAGACCACCTAGGAGACAGGTGGGCCTGGCCTTGTTTGGCATTCGCGGATACTTAACACGCTTAACGAGATCTTGGTATTTGATCTGAGTCTGGCTACGAGCCTATACGCACTAACCATCTACGTGGGAGTAGTTATGGGTATCCCGACGTCGTGGTATCAGCCGAAGCACTTCAGACGTCAGCGACGGAGCGGCGCGCGCCGGATTGGAACGCAAGCCTGCTCTTGTATTAAGGGGGCTAGTTCTGCTTCCGGCCGCCCACGCAACGTGCAGGTGTGCTAAGGGCGATGGGCCCAGACCCCTGTGCGCTTAGGTTTAGACCGGCGTGTTGACCTCTCTGTTGTGTCTAGGTGGGGCTGCGACGTGTTGATCTTTCGCGGCCGGGCATGACCCAGGAAAGTGTGTCCGGCCAAATGGGATCAAGCGTGTTGGGCTATGTGGTGCACCCCTGCAGGGAAGTTAATCTATTCGAATAGCCGTGATCTTCGGTAACAGGACGACTTGGAGTTGTACCTTGACCTTATGACAACTAGAACCGGATACTTAATAAAACACACCCTTCCAAGTTCCACAGACAATCCGGTGATCGCTTTTCTACAGGGCGACGAGGAGAGGATCGCCGGGTAGGATTATGCTATGCGATGCGACTGGAGATGCGCTTGGAGGTGCTACCTGGATATGCTACTTGGAGATGCTACTTGGAGGACTTCAACCTACTCTCTTCTACATGCTGCAAGACGGAGGCTGCCAGAAGCGTAGTCTTCGACAGGATTAGCTATCCCCCTCTTATTCTGGCATTCTGCAGTTCAGTCCACTGATATGGCCTCCTTACACATATACCCATGCATATGTAGTGTAGTTCCTTGCTTGCGAGTACTTTGGATGAGTACTCACGGTTGCTTTTCTCCCTCTTTTCCCCCTTCCCTTCTACATGGTTGTCGCAACCAGATGCTGGAGCCCTGGAGCCAGACGCCACCATCGACGACGACCCCCTACTACACCGGAGGTGCCTACTACTACATGCAGCCCGCTGACGACGACCAGGAGTAGTTAGGAGGATCCCAGGCAGGAGGCCTGCGCCTCTTTCGATCTGTATCCCAGTTTGTGCTAGCCTTCTTAAGGCAAACTTGTTTAACTTATGTCTGTACTCAGATATTGTTGCTTCCGCTGACTCGTCTATGATCGAGCACTTGTATTCGAGCCCTCGAGGCCCCTGGCTTGTATTATGATGCTTGTATGACTTATTTTATTTGTAGAGTTGTGTTGTGATATCTTCCCGTGAGTCCCTGATCTTGATCGTACACATTTGCGTGCATGATTAGTGTACGATTGAATCGGGGGAGTCACAACAGATGGCATACCGTGTCGAGATCTTTAACATTAAAAGAAGGGTATGGAAATGACTTGTTGAAGTGCTCTGGGTATAACTGTGTCCATGTATCATCTCC
Organism: Triticum aestivum; assembly: GCF_018294505.1. Lineage (NCBI taxonomy): Eukaryota > Viridiplantae > Streptophyta > Magnoliopsida > Poales > Poaceae > Triticum > Triticum aestivum. The sequence continues at coordinate 131,402,205 of NC_057806.1, forward strand.
CATCATGACCACCCTCTTTCCATTTTTGACAAGCTGATTGAGCGCAAAGAAACAAAAGCATGGTTAACTACCCGTCGTGAGCTACATATTTTACTAAAGTTGAATGTGAAGTGCAAGGAACCTGATGCATTATATTGTCTTCCACTATTGCTGGAGCTCCAAAGCTATTGCCGACATCAATAAAGGTAGGGAGACCACCCGTCGTGAGAGCCTGAACATAAATGCAGCAAGAATATACACTAAGTTATGACCCTTTTACATTGAGGTGTGCTCGAGATAACAGCTTTTTGGCATAACATCAGTGCTGAATGTATGCCATGAGATCAATATACAGTTATACACACAACAGTATTCATCACCTTAAGACGTTGAAGGCTGGTGGTCGGTGGGTCAGCCAGAGCTTTGAAGATCCTAGCAGAGTTCTTCTCATCAGCAGCCAGCTTCTGCAGGACCTGCAACTTGTCCATCCATGGCTGCTTCTCTGCAGCAAAATGGTCAGGGTTAACTCGTTAGCAGCTCGCAATGTCCTACAGTAGTTTTCTCATTGCGCAGAAGTACACAAATACAAACCCACCTTCAAAGAATGTACTCGGTGCCACGAAATCGAACCTGTAAGATAGCATAAATTGCTCAAAATCAGACATGGGAACTGAAACGAGGACAGAACAGGCAAGGCGGTGCTACCTGAGGGCGTCGAGGACGACGATGACGAGGCGGTCTACGGCTGGCTGGGGCCACGAAGAGCACCCGGGGGAGACGCCGGTGCGGTCGTCCCGGTGGCTGTGGAGGTCGAGCTCGGTGCGGGTGAGGAGGAAGCCGCGCGTGAAGAGGTAGATGGCCAGCGAGTGGAGGGCGAGGATGGCGACGAAGAGCAGCGGCCACGAGCGGCCCCAGGAGGACCCGCGGCGGCGGCTCGCCGGCGCCGCCATGGACTCCGGCAGGCGTCGTGCTCGTCGGGTCGGATCTGAAGCTGTGAGTAACCGGTGTGCTTGGATCGCATGCGAGCGATTATGTGCGCGCCCTTTATTTCGCGATGGACGGTGCGGATGGGAACACGTCAAGAAAACTAGTAGTACCAGTACTGATTAGGCCCTGTATATATGCTGCAATGAAATATAAACTTTAGGGTAAATTTTCGAATTTAACTACTGTGGCATGGTATATGCACTGTATTTCTATCAATATTGTGAAAACAATTAGGCCTGAATGATTTTTCAGTTGTAGTTTTGCGTAGCATAAAAACATCCAGGTTCTAGATCTGGCACCCCAACATGACTAAGAGTAAGACATCGGAGGAGGAAACCATACATGACATCCACGAATCATGAGCCGGAGACAGGTGACGGGCGGTGGTGTCAAATGCATAGACGTTCTGTTGTCTTTTCAATTTTGTCATATCGGTCTTTGTGACTTATACTTTAATCTTTATAACATAAATGAGATACATATTACCAAGAAAAAAACATTCAGGCTCATGTCCACATTACTTCAGCTTCTTGCTCTAGATAGGAAATCTGTCAAAAATCAAAGGTCAATTGGTCGTTGCCATGGATTTGCACTTACAACAAACAGCCTGCCGTCGCTCACCTTAAGGACGCAGACCCAGCAAAAGGCAAATCTCCCATTGATTCGTAGTCGAATGACGCGTATGGAACATGGACCATGACAAATTCATATACAGGAGTGTGATGCGTATGGAAACACATATCTTGACGAATTCATATACATAGAGTTTATCGATACGTCGGCTTTAGACGACGAATATGTTGAAATGACAATGATAATGAGCATCCAGGAAGAATTGGAGAAGCAAGAGGAGCATGTATCGAACTTTAAGGTTTCGATAAAAAGGGCAGGAGAGTTGTTCACCTGGATAGAATCGCTAGCGTGAAGCTTCTCTATGCTGACTACTTCAAACCGAATCCAACATCATATAAAGAATTTTTCGGACGTCCCTTCGGGATGAGCAGAGTTTTTTTTCTTGCGCGTAGTGAATTTTGTGGAGGACGCTGATGACTACTTCAAACTGAGGATGCATTGTTGCAGGAAACTCTCTGCATGCTTGATTATGGTAGACCACATGCTTGAACACGATGGTGCAATTTGCACGCATCACGATGAAGATGATTCAATTTTCCAATGTGAAAAAAATAAATGTTTGGACCCTGTTTTTTTTTGTACGAATGATTTTTATCGTGAGCTATTGATTGCATTGTTTGTGATGACCATGACAAATTCATATACAGGAGTGTGATGCGTATGGAAACACATATCTTGACGAATTCATATACATAGAGTTTATCGATACGCCGGCTTTAGACGACGAATATGTTGAAATGACAATGATGATGAGCATCCAGGAAGAATTGGAGAAGCAAGAGGAGCATGTATCGAACTTTAAGGTTTCGATAAAAAAGACAGGAGAGTTGTTCACCTGGATAGAATCGCTAGCGTGAAGCTTCTCTATGCTGACTACTTCAAACCGAATCCAACATCATATAAAGAATTTTTCGGACGTCCCTTCGGGATGAGCAGAGGCTTTTTTTTCTTGCGTGTAGTGAATTTTGTGGAGGACGCTGATGACTACTTCAAACTGAGGATGCATTGTTGTGGGAAACTCTCTGCATGCTTGATTATGGTAGACCACATGCTTGAACATGATGGTGCAATTTGCACGCATCACGATGAAGATGATTCAATTTTCCAATGTGAAAAAAATAAATGTTTGGACCCTGTTTTTTTTGTACGAATGATTTTTATCGTGAGCTATTGATTGCATTGTTTGTGATGACCATGACAAATTCATATACAGGAGTGTGATGCGTATGGAAACACATATCTTGACGAATTCATATACATAGAGTTTATCGATACGTCGGCTTTAGACGGCGAATATGTTGAAATGACAATGATGATGAGCATCCAGGAAGAATTGGAGAAGCAAGAGGAGCATGTATCGAACTTTAAGGTTTCGATAAAAAGGGCAGGAGAGTTGTTCACCTGGATAGAATCGCTAGCGTGAAGCTTCTCTATGCTGACTACTTCAAACCGAATCCAACATCATATAAAGAATTTTTCGGACGTCCCTTCGGGATGAGCAGAGTTTTTTTTCTTGCGCGTAGTGAATTTTGTGGAGGACGCTGATGACTACTTCAAACTGAGGATGCATTGTTGCAGGAAACTCTCTGCATGCTTGATTATGGTAGACCACATGCTTGAACACGATGGTGCAATTTGCACGCATCACGATGAAGATGATTCAATTTTCCAATGTGAAAAAAATAAATGTTTGGACCCTGTTTTTTTGTACGAGTGATTTTTATCGTGAGCTATTGATTGCATTGTTTGTGATGACCATGACAAATTCATATACAGGAGTGTGATGCGTATGGAAACACATATCTTGACGAATTCATATACATAGAGTTTATCGATACGTCGGCTTTAGACGGCGAATATGTTGAAATGACAATGATGATGAGCATCCAGGAAGAATTGGAGAAGCAAGAGGAGCATGTATCGAACTTTAAGGTTTCGATAAAAAGGGCAGGAGAGTTGTTCACCTGGATAGAATCGCTAGCGTGAAGCTTCTCTATGCTGACTACTTCAAACCGAATCCAACATCATATAAAGAATTTTTCGGACGTCCCTTCGGGATGAGCAGAGTTTTTTTTCTTGCGCGTAGTGAATTTTGTGGAGGACGCTGATGACTACTTCAAACTGAGGATGCATTGTTGCAGGAAACTCTCTGCATGCTTGATTATGGTAGACCACATGCTTGAACACGATGGTGCAATTTGCACGCATCACGATGAAGATGATTCAATTTTCCAATGTGAAAAAAATAAATGTTTGGACCCTGTTTTTTTTTGTACGAGTGATTTTTATCGTGAGCTATTGATTGCATTGTTTGTGATGACCATGACAAATTCATATACAGGAGTGTGATGCGTATGGAAACACATATCTTGACGAATTCATATACATAGAGTTTATCGATACGCCGGCTTTAGACGACGAATATGTTGAAATGACAATGATGATGAGAATCCAGGAAGAATTGGAGAAGCAAGAGGAGCATGTATCGAACTTTAAGGTTTCGATAAAAAGGACAGGAGAGTTGTTCACCTGGATAGAATCGCTAGCGTGAAGCTTCTCTATGTTGACTACTTCAAACTGAATCCAACATCATATAAAGAATTTTTCGGACGTCCCTTCGGGATGAGCAGAGGCTTTTTTTTCTTGCGCATAGTGAATTTTGTGGAGGACGCTGATGACTACTTCAAACTGAGGATGCATTGTTGTGGGAAACTCTCTGCATGCTTGATTATGGTAGACCACATGCTTGAACACGATGGTGCAATTTGCACGCATCACGATGAAGATGATTCAATTTTCCAATGTGAAAAAAAATAAATGTTTGGACCCTGTTTTTTTTGTACGAATGATTTTTATCGTGAGCTATTGATTGCATTGTTTGTGATGACCATGACAAATTCATATACAGGAGTGTGATGCGTATGGAAACACATATCTTGACGAATTCATATACATAGAGTTTATCGATACGTCGGCTTTAGACGGCGAATATGTTGAAATGACAATGATGATGAGCATCCAGGAAGAATTGGAGAAGCAAGAGGAGCATGTATCGAACTTTAAGGTTTCGATAAAAAGGGCAGGAGAGTTGTTCACATGGATAGAATCGCTAGAGTGAAACTTCTCTATGCTGACTACTTCAAACCGAATCCAACATCATATAAACAATTTTTCGGACGTCCCTTCGGGATGAGCAGAGTTTTTTTTCTTGCGCGTAGTGAATTTTGTGGAGGACGCTGATGACTACTTCAAACTGAGGATGCATTGTTGCGGGTGTTGGGGAACGTTGCAGAAAATTAAAATTTTTCCTACGGTTTCACCAAGATCCATCTATGAGTTCTTCTAAGCAACGAGTCAAGGGAGAGAGTTTGCATCTACATACCACTTGTAGATCGCGTGCGGAAGCTTGCAAGGTGATGATGTAGTCGTACTCGACGTGATTCGAATCACCGATGACCAAGTGCTGAACGGACAGCACCTCCGCGTTGAACACACGTACGGGACGGGAGACGTCTCCTCCTTCTTGATCCAGCAAGGGGGAAGGAGAGGTTGAGAAAGACAGCTCCACCGGCAGCACGACGGCGTGGTGATGGTGGAGAGGCAGTACTCCGATAGGGCTTCGCCAAGCGCACAACAGAGGAGGAGAGGTGTTGGGGAGGGGAGGGTTGCGCCTTGGAGGGTGGTGCGGCTGCCCTCCCCTCACCCCTCTATTTATAGGGGGAAGGGAGAAGGGGGCCGGCCCCCTAGAACCCATCTAGGGGGGGTGCGGCGGCCTAGGGGGGAGGGGAGAGGGTGGCTTGCCCCCCAAGTCAAGGGGGGCGCCCCCTCTAGGGTTCCCCCTCAACCCTAGGCGCATGGGCCCAAGGGAGGGGGGTGCGGCCAGCCCACCAGGGGCTGGCTCCCTGCCCCACGCAGCCCATGTGGCCCCCCGGGAGGGGTGGCCCCTCCCGGTGGACCCCCGGAACCCTTCCGGTGGCCCCGGTACAATACCGGTATGACCCCGAAACTTCCCGGTGTCCGTTTGACAACTTCCCATATATAAATCTTTACCTCCGGACCATTACGGATCTCCTCGTGACGTCCAGGATCCCATCCGGGACTCCGAACAACATTCGGTAGTGACATACTAGTCTTTCTAATAACCCTAGCGTCACCGAACCTTAAGTGTGTAGACCCTACGGGTTCGGGAGACATGCAGACATGACCGAGACGCTCTCGGTCAATAACCAACAGCGGGATCTGGATACCCATGATGGCTCCCACATGCTCCTCGATGTTGTCATCGGATGAACCACTATGTCGAGGATTCGATCAAACCCTGTATGCAATTCCCTTTGTCAATCGGTACGTTACTTGCCCGAGACTCGATCGTCGGTATCCCAATACCTTGTTCAGTCTCGTTACCGGCAAGTCACTTTACTCGTACCGTAATGCATGATCCCGTGTCCAACACCTTGGTCACATTGACCTCATTATGATGATGCATTACCGAGTGGGCTCAGAGATACCTCTCCGTCATACGGAGTGACAAATCCCAGTCTCGATCCGTGTCAACCCAACAGCTATTTTCGGAGATACCTGTAATGCACCTTTATAGTCACCCAGTTACGTTGTGACGTTTGATACACCCAAGGCACTCTTACGGTATCCGGGAGTTACACGATCTCATGGTCGAAGGAAGAGATACTTGACACTGGCAAAGCTCTAGCAAAACGAACTACACGATCTTTTATGCTATGCTTAAGATTGGGTCTTGCCCATCACATCATTCTCCTAATGATGTGATCCCGTTATCAACGACATCCAATGTCCATAGTCAGGAAACAATGACTATCTGTTGATCACAACGAGCTGGTCAACTAGAGGCTCACCAGGGACATATTGTGGTCTAAGTATTCACACGTGTATTACGATTTCCGGATAATACAGTTATAGCATGAATAAAAGACATTTATCATGAACATTGAAATATAACAATACTTTTATTATTGCCTCTAGGGCATATTTCCAACAGTCTCCCACTTGCACTAGAGTCACCAATCTAGTTACATTGTGATGAATCGAACACCCATAGAGTTCTGGTGTTGATCATGTTTTGCACGCGAGAGAGGTTTAGTCAGCGGATCTGCGACATTCAGATCCGTGTGCACTTTGCAAATCTCTATGTCTCCATCTTGAACATTTTCACTGATGGAGTTGAAACGACGCTTGATGTGCCTGGTCTTCTTGTGAAACCTGGGCTCCTTGGCGAGGGCAATAGCTCCAGTGTTGTCACAGAAGAGTTTGATCGGCCCCGACGCATTGGGTATGACTCCTAGGTCGGTGATGAACTCCTTCACCCAAATCGCTTCATGCGCTGCCTCCGAGGCTGCCATGTACTCCGCTTCACACGTAGATCCCGCCACGACGCTCTGCTTGCAGCTGCACCAGCTTACTGCTCCACCATTCAACATATACACGTATCCAGTTTGTGACTTAGAGTCATCCAGATCTGAGTCGAAGCTAGCGTCGACGTAACCCTTTACGACGAGCTCTTCGTCTCCTCCATAAACGAGAAACATGCCCTTCGTCCTTTTCAGGTACTTCAGGATATTCTTGACCGCTGTCCAGTGTTCCTTGCCGGGATTACTCTGGTATCTTGCTACCAAACTTACGGCAAGGTTTACATCGGGTCTGGTACACAGCATGGCATACATAATAGATCCTATGGCTGAAGCATAGGGGATGACACGCATCTCTTCTTTATCTTTTGCCGTGGTCGGTGACTGAGCCGAGCTCAATCTCACACCTTGTAACATAGGCAAGAACCCCTTCTTGGACTGATCCATTTTGAACCTCTTCAAAATCTTATCAAGGTATGTGCTTTGTGAAAGACCTATGAGGCGTCTCGATCTATCTCTATAGATCTTGATGCCTAATATATAAGCAGCTTCTCCAAGGTCCTTCATTGAAAAACACTTATTCAAGTAGGCCTTAATGCTGTCCAGAAATTCTATATTATTTCCCATCAAGAGTATGTCATCTACATATAATATGAGAAATGCTACAGAGCTCCCACTCACTTTCTTGTAAACGCAGGCTTCTCCATAAGTCTGCATAAACCCAAACGCTTTGATCATCTCATCAAAGCGAATGTTCCAACTCCGAGATGCTTGCACCAGTCCATAAATGGATCGCTGGAGCTTGCATACTTTGTTAGCGTTCCGAGGATCGACAAAACCTTCCGGCTGCATCATATACAGTTCTTCCTTAAGATGCCCGTTAAGAAATGCCGTTTTGACGTCCATTTGCCATATCTCATAATCATAGTATGCGGCAATTGCTAACATGATTCGGACGGACTTCAGCTTCGCTACGGGAGAGAAAGTCTCGTCGTAGTCAATCCCTTGAACTTGTCGATAACCCTTAGCGACAAGTCGAGCCTTATAGATGGTAACATTACCATCCGCGTACGTCTTCTTCTTAAAGATCCATTTGTTTTCTATCGCTCGCCGATCATCGGGCAAGTCTGTCAAAGTCCATACTTTGTTTTCATACATGGATTCTATCTCGGATTTCATGGCTTCAAGCCATTTGTTGGAATCCGGGCCCGCCATCGCTTCTTCATAGTTCGAAGGTTCATTGTTGTCTAACAACATGATTTCCAGGACAGGGTTGCCGTACCACTCTGGTGCGGAACGTGTCCTAGTGGACCTACGAAGTTCAGCAGTAACTTGATCCGAAGTACCTTGATCATCATCATTGTTTTCCTCTTCAGTTGGTGTGGACATCACAGGAACGGTTTCCTGCGCTGCGCCACTTTCCTGCTCAAGAGGTAGTACTTCATCGAGTTCTACTTTCCTCCCACTTACTTCTTTCGAGAGAAACTCTTTTTCCAGAAAGCATCCGTTCTTGGAAACAAAGATCTTGCCTTCGGATCTTAAGTAGAAGGTATACCCGACAGTTTCCTTAGGGTATCCTATGAATACGCATTTTTCCGACTTGGGTTCGAGCTTTTCAGGTTGAAGTTTCTTGACATAAGCATCGCATCCCCAAACTTTTAGAAACGACAGCTTAGGTTTCTTTCCAAACCATAATTCATACGGTGTCGTCTCAACGGATTTAGACGGTGCCCTATTTAAAGTGAATGTAGCTGTCTCTAGAGCGTATCCCCAAAATGATAGCGGTAAATCGGTAAGAGACATCATAGACCGCACCATATCCAATAGAGTGCGATTACGACGTTCGGACACACCGTTTCGCTGAGGTGTTCCAGGCGGCGTGAGCTGTGAAACGATTCCACATTTCCTTAAGTGTGTACCAAATTCATGACTTAAGTATTCTCCTCCACGATCTGATCGTAAGAATTTTATCTTTCGGTCACGTTGATTCTCTACCTCATTCTGAAATTCCTTGAACTTTTCAAAGGTCTCAGACTTGTGTTTCATTAAGCAGACATACCCATATCTACTCAAGTCATCTGTGAGAGTGAGAACATAACGATATCCTCCGCGAGCCTCAACGCTCATTGGACCGCACACATCGGTATGTATGATTTCCAACAAGTTGGTTGCTCGCTCCATTGTTCCGGAGAACGGAGTCTTGGTCATTTTGCCCAAGAGGCATGGTTCGCACGTGTCAAACGATTCATAATCAAGAGACTCTAAAAGTCCATCGGCATGGAGCTTCTTCATGCGCTTGACACCAATGTGACCAAGGCGGCAGTGCCACAAGTATGTGGGACTATCGTTATCAACTTTAAATCTTTTGGCATCTACACTATGAACATGTGTAATATTACGCTCGAGATTCATTAAGAATAAACCATTGACCATCGGAGCATGACCATAAAACATATCTCTCATATAAATCGAACAACCATTATTCTCAGACTTAAATGAGTAGCCATCTCGTATTAAACGAGATCCAGATACAATGTTCATGCTCAAACTTGGCACTAAATAACAATTATTAAGGTTCAAAACTAATCCCGTAGGTAAATGTAGAGGCAGCGTGCCGACGGCGATCACATCGACTCTGGAACCATTCCCGACGCGCATCGTCACCTCGTCCTTTGCCAGTCTCCATTTATTCCGCAGCTCCTGCTGTGAGTTACAAATATGAGCAACGGCACCGGTATCAAATACCCAGGAGTTACTACGAGTACTGGTAAGGTACACATCAATCACATGTATATCAAATATACCTTTGGTGTTGCCGGCCTTCTTATCCGCTAAGTATTTGGGGCAGTTCCGCTTCCAGTGACCCTTCCCCTTGCAATAAAAGCACTCAGTCTCAGGCTTGGGTCCATTCTTTGACTTCTTCCCGGTAACTGGCTTACCAGGCGCGGCAACATCTTTGCCGTCCTTCTTGAAGTTCTTCTTACCCTTGCCCTTCTTGAACTTAGTGGTCTTATTGACCATCAACACTTGATGTTCTTTCTTGATTTCAGCCTCTGCTGACTTCAGCATCGAGAACACTTCAGGAATGGTCTTTTCCATCCCCTGCATGTTGTAGTTCATCACAAAGCTCTTGTAGCTTGGTGGGAGCGACTGGAGGATTCTGTCAATGACCGCCTCATCTGGGAGGTTAATGTTCAGCTGGGTCATACGGTTGTGCAACCCAGACATCTTCAGGATGTGCTCACTGACAGAACTGTTTTCCTCCATCTTACAACTGTAGAACTTGTCGGAGACATCATATCTCTCGACCCGGGCATGAGCTTGAAAAACTAGTTTCAGCTCTTCGAACATCTCATATGCTCCGTGGTGCTCAAAACGCTTTTGGAGCCCCGGTTCTAAGCTGTAAAGCATGCCGCACTGAACGAGGGAGTAATCATCAGCACGAGACTGCCAAGCATTCATAATGTCTTGGTTCTCTGGGACGGGAGCGTCACCTAGCGGTCCTTCTAGGACATATTGTTTCCTGGCAGCTATGAGGATGATCCTCAGGTTCCGGACCCAGTCCGTATAGTTGCTGCCATCATCTTTCAGCTTGGTTTTCTCTAGGAACGCGTTGAAGTTCATGTTGACATTAGCGTTGGCCATTGATCTACAAGACATATTTGCAAAGGTTTTAGACTAAGTTCATGATAATAAAGTTCTAATCAAATTATGAACTCCCACTTAGATTAGACATCCCTCTAGTCATCTAAGTGTTACACGATCCGAGTCGACTAGGCCGTGTCCGATCATCACGTGAGACGGACTAGTCATCGTCGGTGAACATTCTCATGTTGATCGTATCTTCCATACGACTCGTGTTCGACCTTTCGGTCTCCGTGTTCCGAGGCCATGTCTGCACATGCTAGGCTCGTCAAGTTAACCCTAAGTGTTTTCGCTGTGTAAAACTGTCTTACACCCGTTGTATGTGAACGTAAGAATCCATCACACCCGATCATCACGTGGTGCTTAGAAGCGACGAACTGTAGCAACGGTGCACAGTTAGGGGAGAACACTTCTTGAAATTTTATAAGGGATCATCTTATTTACTACCATCGTCCTAAGTAAACAAGATGCATAATACATAATAAACATCACATGCAATTATATAGTTGTGACATGATATGGCCAATATCATATAGCTCCATTGATCTTCATCTTCGGGGCTCCATGATCATCATGTCACCGGCTTGACACCATGATCTCCATCATCGTGTCTTCATGAAGTTGTCACGCCAACGACTACTTCTACTTCTGTGACTAACGTTTAGCAATAAAGTAAAGTAGTTTACATGGCGTTATTCAATGACACGCAGGTCATACAAAAAAAATAATGACAACTCCTATGGCTCCTGCCGGTTGTCATACTTATCGACATGCAAGTCGTGAATCCTATTACAAAGAACATGATCTCATACATCACAATTCATCATTCATCACAACTTTCTGGCCATATCACATCACATGATCAATCGCTGCAAAAACAAGTTAGACGTCCTCTAATTGTTGTTGCATCTTTTACGTGGCTGCAATTGGGTTCTAGCAAGAACGTTTTCTTACCTATGAATTACCACAACGTGATTTTGTCAACTTCTATTTACCCTTCATAAGGGCCCTGTTCATCGATTCCGCTCCAACTAAGGTGGGAGAGACAGACACCCGCCAGCCACCTTATGCAACTAGTGCATGTCAGTCGGTGGAACCGGTCTCACGTAAGCGTACGTGTAAGGTTGGTCCGGGCCGCTTCATCCCACAATACCGTTGAGCAAGAAAAGACTAGTAGAGGCAAGTAAGATGACAAAATCCACGCCCACAACAAAATTGTGTTCTACTCGTGCAAAGAGAACTACGCATAGACCTAGCTCATGATGCCACTGTTGGGGAACGTTGCAGAAAATTAAAATTTTTCCTACGGTTTCACCAAGATCCATCTATGAGTTCATCTAAGCAACGAGTCAAGGGAGAGAGTTTGCATCTACATACCACTTGTAGATCACGTGCGGAAGCTTGCAAGGTGATGATGTAGTCGTACTCGACGTGATTCGAATCATTGATGACCAAGTGCTGAACGGACAGCACCTCCGCGTTCAACACACGTACGGGACGGGAGACGTCTCCTCCTTCTTGATCCAGCAAGGGGGAAGGAGAGGTTGAGGAAGACAGCTCCACCGGCAGCACGACGGCGTGGTGATGGTGGAGAGGCAGTACTCCGACAGGGCTTCGCCAAGCGCACAACAGAGGAGGAGAGGTGTTGGGGAGGGGAGGGCTGCGCCTTGGAGGGTGGTGCGGCTGCCCTCCCCTCACCCCTCTATTTATAGGGGGAAGGGAGAAGGGGGCCGGCCCCCTAGAACCCATCTAGGGGGGGGGTGCGGCGGCCTAGGGGGAGGGGAGAGGGTGGCTTGCCCCCCAAGTCAAGGGGGGCGCCCCCTCTAGGGTTCCCCCTCAACCCTAGGCGCATGGGCCCAAGGGAGGGGGGTGCGGCCAGCCCACCAGGGGCTGGCTCCCTGCCCCACGCAGCCCATGTGGCCCCCCGGGAGGGGTGGCCCCTCCCGGTGGACCCCCGGAACCCTTCCGGTGGCCCCGGTACAATACCGGTATGACCCCGAAACTTCCCGGTGTCCGTTTGACAACTTCCCATATATAAATCTTTACCTCCGGACCATTCCGGATCTCCTCGTGACGTCCAGGATCCCATCCGGGACTCCGAACAACATTCGGTAGTCACATACTAGTCTTCCTAATAACCCTAGCGTCACCGAACCTTAAGTGTGTAGACCCTACGGGTTCGGGAGACATGCAGACATGACCGAGACGCTCTCAGTCAATAACCAACAGCGGGATCTAGATACCCATGATGGCTCCCACATGCTCCTCGATGTTGTCATCGGATGAACCACTATGTCGAGGATTCGATCAAACCCTGTATGCAATTCCCTTTGTCAATCGGTACGTTACTTGCCCGAGACTCGATCGTCGGTATCCCAATACCTTGTTCAGTCTCGTTACCGGCAAGTCACTTTACTCGTACCGTAATGCATGATCCCGTGTCCAACACCTTGGTCACATTGAGCTCATTATGATGATGCATTACCGAGTGAGCCCAGAGATACCTCTCCGTCATACGGAGTGACAAATCCCAGTCTCGATCCGTGTCAACCCAACAGCTACTTTCGGAGATACCTGTAATGCCATTTTATAGTCACCCAGTTACGTTGTGACGTTTGATACACCCAAGGCACTCTTACGGTATCCGGGAGTTACACGATCTCATGGTCGAAGGAAGAGATACTTGACACTGGCAAAGCTCTAGCAAAACGAACTACACGATCTTTTATGCTATGCTTAAGATTGGGTCTTGTCCATCACATCATTCTCCTAATGATGTGATCCCGTTATCAACGACATCCAATGTCCATAGTCAGGAAACAATGACTATCTGTTGATCACAACGAGCTGGTCAACTAGAGGCTCACCAGGGACATATTGTGGTCTAAGTATTCACACGTGTATTACGATTTCCGGATAATACAGTTATAGCATGAATAAAAGACATTTATCATGAACATTGAAATATAACAATACTTTTATTATTGCCTCTAGGGCATATTTCCAACAGCGGGAAACTCTCTGCATGCTTGATTATGATAGACCACATGCTTGAACACGATGGTGCAATTTGCACGCATCACGATGAAGATGATTCAATTTTCCAATGTAAAAAAATAAATGTTTGGACCCTGTTTTTTTTGTACGAATGATTTTTATCGTGAGCTATTGATTGCATTGTTTGTGATGACCATGACAAACTCATATACAGGAGTGTGATGCGTATGGAAACACATATCTTGACGAATTCATATACATAGAGTTTATCGATACGCCGGCTTTAGATGACGAATATGTTGAAATGACAATGATGATGAGCATCCAGGAAGAATTGGAGAAGCAAGAGGAGCATGTATCGAACTTTAAGGTTTCGATAAAAAGGGCAGGAGAGTTGTTCACCTGGATAGAATCGCTAGCGTGAAGCTTCTCTATGCTGACTACTTCAAACCGAATCCAACATCATATAAAGAATTTTTCGGACGTCCCTTCGGGATGAGCAGAGTTTTTTTTTCTTGCGCGTAGTGAATTTTGTGGAGGACGCTGATGACTACTTCAAACTGAGGATGCATTGTTACGGGAAACTCTCTGCGTGCTTGATTATGGTAGACCACATGCTTGAACACGATGGTGCAATTTGCACGCATCACGATGAAGATGATTCAATTTTCCAATGTGGAAAAAATAAATGTTTGGACCCTGTTTTTTTGTACGAATGATTTTTATCGTGAGCTATTGAATGCATTGTTTGTGATGACCATGACAAATTCATATACAGGAATGTGATGCGTATGGAAACACATATCTTGACGAATTCATATACATAGAGTTTATCGATACGTCGGCTTTAAACGACGAATATGTTGAAATGACAATGATGATGAGCATCCAGGAAGAATTGGAGAAGCAAGAGGAGCATGTATCGAACTTTAAGGTTTCGATAAAAAGGGCAGGAGAGCTGTTCACCTGGATAGAATTGATAGCGTGAATCTTCTCTATGCTGACTACTTCAAACCAAATCCAACATCATATAAAGAATTTTTCGGACGTCCCTTCAGGATGAGCAGAGTTTTTTTCTTGCGCGTAGTGAATTTTGTGGAGGACGCTGATGACTACTTCAAACTGAGGATGCATTGTTGCGGGAAACTCTCTGCATGCTTGATTATGGTGGACCACATGCTTGAACACGATGGTGCAATTTACACGCATCACGATGAAGATGATTCAATTTTCCAATGTAAAAAAATAAATGATTGGACCCTGTTTTTTTTTGTACGAATGATTTTTATCGTGAGCTATCGATTGCATTGTTTGTGATGACCATGACAAATTCATATACAAGAGTGTGATGCGTATGGAAACACATATCTTGACGAATTCATATACATAAAGTTTATCGATACGCCGGCTTTAGACGACGAATATGTTGAAATGACAATGATGATGAGCATCCAGGAAGAATTGGAGAAGCAAGAGGAGCATGTATCGAACTTTAAGGTTTCGATAAAAAGGGCAGGAGAGTTGTTCACCTGGATAGAATCGCTAGCGTAAAACTTCTCTATGCTGACTACTTCAAACCGAATCCAACATCATATAAAGAATTTTTCGGACGTCCCATCGGGATGAGCAGAGGTTTTTTTCTTGCGCGTAGTGAATTTTGTGGAGGACGCTGATGACTACTTCAAACTGAGGATGCATTGTTGTGGGAAACTCTCTGCATGCTTGATTATGGTAGACCACAGGCTTGAACACGATGGTGCAATTTGCACGCATCACGATGAAGATGATTCAATTTTCCAATGTGAAAAAAATAAATGTCTGGACCCTGTTTTTTTTGTACGAATGATTTTTATCGTGAGCTATTGATTGCATTGTTTGTGATGACCATGACAAATTCATATACAGGAGTGTGATGCGTATGGAAACACATATCTTGACGAATTCATATACATAGAGTTTATCGATACGTCGGCTTTAGACGGCGAATATGTTGAAATGAGAATGATGATGAGCATCCAGGAAGAATTGGAGAAGCAAGAGGAGCATGTATCGAACTTTAAGGTTTCGATAAAAAGGGCAGGAGAGTTGTTCACCTGGATAGAATCGCTAGCGTGAAGCTTCTCTATGCTGACTACTTCAAACCGAATCCAACATCATATAAAGAATTTTTCGGACGTCCCTTCGGGATGAGCAGAGTTTTTTTTCTTGCGCGTAGTGAATTTTGTGGAGGACGCTGATGACTACTTCAAAGTGAGGATGCATTGTTGCGGGAAACTCTCTACATGCTTGATTATGATAGACCACATGCTTGAACACGATGGTGCAATTTGCACGCATCACGATGAAGATGATTCAATTTTCCAATGTAAAAAAATAAATGTTTGGACCCTGTTTTTTTTGTACGAATGATTTTTATCGTGAGCTATTGATTGCATTGTTTGTGATGACCATGACAAATTCATATACAGGAGTGTGATGCGTATGGAAACACATATCTTGACGAATTCATATACATAGAGTTTATCGATACGCCGGCTTTAGATGACGAATATGTTGAAATGACAATGATGATGAGCATCCAGGAAGAATTGGAGAAGCAAGAGGAGCATGTATCGAACTTTAAGGTTTCGATAAAAAGGGCAGGAGAGTTGTTCACCTGGATAGAATCGCTAGCGTGAAGCTTCTCTATGCTGACTACTTCAAACCGAATCCAACATCATATAAAGAATTTTTCGGACGTCCCTTCGGGATGAGCAGAGTTTTTTTTTCTTGCGCGTAGTGAATTTTGTGGAGGACGCTGATGACTACTTCAAACTGAGGATGCATTGTTACGGGAAACTCTCTGCATGCTTGATTATGGTAGACCACATGCTTGAACACAATGGTGCAATTTGCACGCATCACGATGAAGATGATTCAATTTTCCAATGTGGAAAAAATAAATGTTTGGACCCTGTTTTTTATGTACGAATGATTTTTATCGTGAGCTATTGATTGCATTGTTTGTGATGACCATGACAAATTCATATACAGGAATGTGATGCGTATGGAAACACATATCTTGACGAATTCATATACATAGAGTTTATCGATACGTCGGCTTTAAACGACGAATATGTTGAAATGACAATGATGATGAGCATCCAGGAAGAATTGGAGAAGCAAGAGGAGCATGTATCGAACTTTAAGGTTTCGATAAAAAGGGCAGGAGAGCTGTTCACCTGGATAGAATTGATAGCGTGAATCTTCTCTATGCTGACTACTTCAAACCAAATCCAACATCATATAAAGAATTTTTCGGACGTCCCTTCAAGATGAGCAGAGTTTTTTTTCTTGCGCGTAGTGAATTTTGTGGAGGACGCTGATGACTACTTCAAACTGAGGATGCATTGTTGCGGGAAACTCTCTGCATGCTTGATTATGGTAGACCACACGCTTGAACGCGATGGTGCAATTTGCACGCATCACGATGAAGATGATTCAATTTTCCAATGTGAAAAAAATAAATGTTTGGACCCTGTTTTTTTTGTACGAATGATTTTTATCGTGAGCTATTGATTGCATTGTTTGTGATGACCATGACAAATTCATATACATGAGTGTGATGCGTATGGAAACACATATCTTGACGAATTCATATACATAGAGTTTATCGATACGTCGGCTTTAGACGGCGAATATGTTGAAATGACAATGATGATGAGCATCCAGGAAGAATTGGAGAAGCAAGAGGAGCATGTATCGAACTTTAAGGTTTCGATAAAAAGGGCAGGAGAGTTGTTCACCTGGATAGAATCGCTAGCGTGAAGCTTCTCTATGCTGACTACTTCAAACCGAATCCAACATCATATAAAGAATTTTTCGGACGTCCCTTCGGGATGAGCAGAGTTTTTTTTCTTGCGCGTAGTGAATTTTGTGGAGGACGCCGATGACTACTTCAAACTGAGGATGCATTGTTGCGGGAAACTCTCTGCATGCTTGATTATGGTAGACCACATGCTTGAACACGATGGTGCAATTTGCACGCATCACGATGAAGATGATTCAATTTTCCAATGTGGAAAAAATAAATGTTTGGACCCTGTTTTTTTGTACGAATGATTTTTATCGTGAGCTATTGAATGCATTGTTTGTGATGACCATGACAAATTCATATACAGGAATGTGATGCGTATGGAAACACATATCTTGACGAATTCATATACATAGAGTTTATCGATACGTCGGCTTTAAACGACGAATATGTTGAAATGACAATGATGATGAGCATCCAGGAAGAATTGGAGAAGCAAGAGGAGCATGTATCGAACTTTAAGGTTTCGATAAAAAGGGCAGGAGAGCTGTTCACCTGGATAGAATTGATAGCGTGAATCTTCTCTATGCTGACTACTTCAAACCAAATCCAACATCATATAAAGAATTTTTCGGACGTCCCTTCAGGATGAGCAGAGTTTTTTTTCTTGCGCGTAGTGAATTTTGTGGAGGACGCTGATGACTACTTCAAACTGAGGATGCATTGTTGCGGGAAACTCTCTGCATGCTTGATTATGGTGGACCACATGCTTGAACACGATGGTGCAATTTACACGCATCACGATGAAGATGATTCAATTTTCCAATGTAAAAAAATAAATGATTGGACCCTGTTTTTTTTGTACGAATGATTTTTATCGTGAGCTATCGATTGCATTGTTTGTGATGACCATGACAAATTCATATAC
The DNA here is from genome assembly GCF_018294505.1 of Triticum aestivum. Lineage (NCBI taxonomy): Eukaryota > Viridiplantae > Streptophyta > Magnoliopsida > Poales > Poaceae > Triticum > Triticum aestivum. The sequence continues at coordinate 131,420,548 of NC_057806.1, forward strand.
AAGAGTGTGATGCGTATGGAAACACATATCTTGACGAATTCATATACATAAAGTTTATCGATACGCCGGCTTTAGACGACGAATATGTTGAAATGACAATGATGATGAGCATCCAGGAAGAATTGGAGAAGCAAGAGGAGCATGTATCGAACTTTAAGGTTTCGATAAAAAGGGCAGGAGAGTTGTTCACCTGGATAGAATCGCTAGCGTGAAACTTCTCTATGCTGACTACTTCAAACCGAATCCAACATCATATAAAGAATTTTTCGGACGTCCCATCGGGATGAGCAGAGGTTTTTTTCTTGCGCGTAGTGAATTTTGTGGAGGACGCTGATGACTACTTCAAACTGAGGATGCATTGTTGTGGGAAACTCTCTGCATGCTTGATTATGGTAGACCACAGGCTTGAACACGATGGTGCAATTTGCACGCATCACGATGAAGATGATTCAATTTTCCAATGTGAAAAAAATAAATGTCTGGACCCTGTTTTTTTTGTACGAATGATTTTTATCGTGAGCTATTGATTGCATTGTTTGTGATGACCATGACAAATTCATATACAGGAGTGTGATGCGTATGGAAACACATATCTTGACGAATTCATATACATAGAGTTTATCGATACGTCGGCTTTAGACGGCGAATATGTTGAAATGAGAATGATGATGAGCATCCAGGAAGAATTGGAGAAGCAAGAGGAGCATGTATCGAACTTTAAGGTTTCGATAAAAAGGGCAGGAGAGTTGTTCACCTGGATAGAATCGCTAGCGTGAAGCTTCTCTATGCTGACTACTTCAAACCGAATCCAACATCATATAAAGAATTTTTCGGACGTCCCTTCGGGATGAGCAGAGTTTTTTTTTCTTGCGCGTAGTGAATTTTGTGGAGGACGCTGATGACTACTTCAAAGTGAGGATGCATTGTTGCGGGAAACTCTCTGCATGCTTGATTATGATAGACCACATGCTTGAACACGATGGTGCAATTTGCACGCATCACGATGAAGATGATTCAATTTTCCAATGTAAAAAAATAAATGTTTGGACCCTGTTTTTTTTGTACGAATGATTTTTATCGTGAGCTATTGATTGCATTGTTTGTGATGACCATGACAAATTCATATACAGGAGTGTGATGCGTATGGAAACACATATCTTGACGAATTCATATACATAGAGTTTATCGATACGCCGGCTTTAGATGACGAATATGTTGAAATGACAATGATGATGAGCATCCAGGAAGAATTGGAGAAGCAAGAGGAGCATGTATCGAACTTTAAGGTTTCGATAAAAAGGGCAGGAGAGTTGTTCACCTGGATAGAATCGCTAGCGTGAAGCTTCTCTATGCTGACTACTTCAAACCGAATCCAACATCATATAAAGAATTTTTCGGACGTCCCTTCGGGATGAGCAGAGTTTTTTTTTTCTTGCGCGTAGTGAATTTTGTGGAGGACGCTGATGACTACTTCAAACTGAGGATGCATTGTTACGGGAAACTCTCTGCATGCTTGATTATGGTAGACCACATGCTTGAACACAATGGTGCAATTTGCACGCATCACGATGAAGATGATTCAATTTTCCAATGTGGAAAAAATAAATGTTTGGACCCTGTTTTTTATGTACGAATGATTTTTATCGTGAGCTATTGATTGCATTGTTTGTGATGACCATGACAAATTCATATACAGGAATGTGATGCGTATGGAAACACATATCTTGACGAATTCATATACATAGAGTTTATCGATACGTCGGCTTTAAACGACGAATATGTTGAAATGACAATGATGATGAGCATCCAGGAAGAATTGGAGAAGCAAGAGGAGCATGTATCGAACTTTAAGGTTTCGATAAAAAGGGCAGGAGAGCTGTTCACCTGGATAGAATTGATAGCGTGAATCTTCTCTATGCTGACTACTTCAAACCAAATCCAACATCATATAAAGAATTTTTCGGACGTCCCTTCAAGATGAGCAGAGTTTTTTTTCTTGCGCGTAGTGAATTTTGTGGAGGACGCTGATGACTACTTCAAACTGAGGATGCATTGTTGCGGGAAACTCTCTGCATGCTTGATTATGGTAGACCACAGGCTTGAACGCGATGGTGCAATTTGCACGCATCACGATGAAGATGATTCAATTTTCCAATGTGAAAAAAATAAATGTTTGGACCCTGTTTTTTTTGTACGAATGATTTTTATCGTGAGCTATTGATTGCATTGTTTGTGATGACCATGACAAATTCATATACATGAGTGTGATGCGTATGGAAACACATATCTTGACGAATTCATATACATAGAGTTTATCGATACGTCGGCTTTAGACGGCGAATATGTTGAAATGACAATGATGATGAGCATCCAGGAAGAATTGGAGAAGCAAGAGGAGCATGTATCGAACTTTAAGGTTTCGATAAAAAGGGCAGGAGAGTTGTTCACCTGGATAGAATCGCTAGCGTGAAGCTTCTCTATGCTGACTACTTCAAACCGAATCCAACATCATATAAAGAATTTTTCGGACGTCCCTTCGGGATGAGCAGAGTTTTTTTTCTTGCGCGTAGTGAATTTTGTGGAGGACGCCGATGACTACTTCAAACTGAGGATGCATTGTTGCGGGAAACTCTCTGCATGCTTGATTATGGTAGACCACATGCTTGAACACGATGGTGCAATTTGCACGCATCACGATGAAGATGATTCAATTTTCCAATGTGAAAAAAATAAATGTTTGGACCATGTTTTTTTTGTACGAATGATTTTTATTGTGAGCTATTGATTGCATTGTTTGTGATGACCATGACAAATTCATATACAGGAGTGTGATGCGTATGGAAACACATATCTTGACGAATTCATATACATAGAGTTTATCGATACGTCGGCTTTAGACGACGAATATGTTGAAATGACAATGATGATGAGCATCCAGGAAGAATTTGAGAAGCAAGAGGAGCATGTATCGGACTTTAAGGTTTCGATAAAAAGGGCAGGAGAGTTGTTCACCTGGATAGAATCGCTAGCGTGAAGCTTCTCTATGCTGACTACTTCAAACCGAATCCAACATCATATAAAGAATTTTTCGGACGTCCCTTCGGGATGAGCTGAGTTTTTTTGTTGCGCGTAGTGAATTTCGTGGAGGACGTTGATGACTACTTCAAACTGAGGATGCATTGTTGCGGGAAACTCTCTGCATGCTTGATTATGGTAAGACCGCAGATGCCACCGATACGGAAAGAGACCACATGCTTGAACACGATGGTGCAATTCGCACGCATCACGATGAAGATGATTCAATTTTCCAATGTGAAAAAAATAAATGTTTGGACCATGTTTTTTTGTACGAATGATTTTTATCGTGAGCTATTGATTTGTTTGTTTGTGATGATCAATTATGCATGTGTGTGTTTCAACTTGAGGTTTTAAAATTACGAGTTGTGGTTGGAAATGAGAACATTTGGGAGTTGGACCGGTGTTGTTGGCGTCCAGACATGTCCGGGGACCTGGTTTCGCGGAGCAGATGCTCTTGCGACCTATACAAGCGCGCACAAAATCATGGCTCAAGTAAAGATGTACGACAGCCACCATTTATCTAGCACATGAACACAGTTACACAGGACACGGACATACAGTGTAGAATATATGGAGATGGAGGAGGACAGGGAAAACATACCGGCGAGAGGATTTGCTTACCGGCTGCTTCGTGGTCGCCGAACCCGCGTCTTCCTAGATGAAAACGAACGATATCTCTCTCTCTAAAAAAAAAGATGAAAACGAACGATATCTCTGTACGGTTTAGGAAATTGAGAAGTGAGCACTGGAACAGCCATGGATGGGGATGGAGAGTGAGATTAGGCTTCTCGTAAAAAAAGAAAAATAAAACTGTACCGGATGAATTCGGCTGGAAAGCAAAAATTCGGCTGGAAAGCAAAAGGATAATTAATTGCGCATCCAGGGAATCGAACCCTGGTCAGTACCGTGGGAGGGTACTATGATACCACTACACCAGATGCGCTTTGTTGGTTAGAGAACTTGTTTGCCTCTCTTGTACATGAACTGTATCACTACAAGGAAACGAAACGCGCCGACGCTAGGAATTCATATTTTGTCCGAGCAAGAGAGGAAAATGTACATGCCAAAGTGCTTACCAATGTACCAGTCCAGGCACACATCATCATCATCAGGGAAACCCCTTTTGAGTCCCAAGCATGCTTAGCACCCGTCCAGCAGAAAAATCTGGAGCAAGACCCTCATGAACAAGCAAATAAACAAGCCACACAAGCACTGCACAGGGTTCTTCAGCTGTTTAGGTTCCTCAACGGCCTGCGTTGAATCAGGGGCACCGTTGTCGCTGCTCAAATGCCATCTCAATGTTATTACAAAAGAAGATGTATATGGTATAAATCTCCGTTGGCACAATTCTAGGGAAGTCCCTTTTTATCTCTCTTCTAAACCCAGTCGGCACCGGGGTCATACAGTCCCCCGCCTTGGGTTCCTCCCTGCACAACACAAGCAATTCAATGATTCGGTCAAATCGGAAAAAGCGAGAGCGAAGATACAGCAATGCACCATTTTGCTCTTACAGAAAGTCAGGGAGATTGTGCTGCTTTACTTGAAGTTGTTGTCATTCTACAAAACACAGAGAGATGTTGCTCCTACACATGATTTTTGCATTGCTTCTCATGACTTGCGCATTATGAGTAGCCAATACACGTGGATACTCGACATATACTAACTACACTTTAGCATTGCGCGTGTCCACATTTTGTCAGCTAATAGCACTAGTTTTCCTCAAGTGATGGTCATGGAGGAAGGAGAAACCAACATAGTTTCCTCGGGCGATGATGTACTTAATAGTCATAGTATAACTAATCACAATTCCTAAATTACCAAGTGGCATCTGAAATAACCTTACAATATTACCTTCTAGGACCAAACACACACATTCAAGGAAATTGCTAATGTTTCTTCTGGTTCACCACACACACGAAAGCCAAAGGTCAGAGTTACTGAATTAAATTCAGTAGTTCCATTCATCCCCTACTAGTAAGTGCCCCCGTTTCCATGTAAAAGGTTAGTGAGGCAACTTAATCCAAACATCCCATATATCCATTCTAAAACTTCAGAGAATAAGAAGTGTTATTGAATTACCAACATTTCATGTTAAGTATACAAAGACCAACACCACAGATGTAAGCCAACACCACAATCCAGTTCAGTATTTGCATTACAAAAGATAAACTTTAAGCCATCTAGAAATAATACACTAGTCTATATTGATAGTTATTTTGTGAATAATTTTTAATTATCATCTGGCAGAACAAATTCATGTGATAAATTACACAAAGGTAGAATGCAGTCTTCTTAGGCAACACACATCTTCATCACAAATTCAATATAGCAAGTTAGCAACCGAGAGTGCATGCCATATTAATCAGGTACCAGAAATGTAGGTCAGGCAATGATCAAATATAAACTCAAACGAGCACTAGTATTCATTTTTGTCCCAGAAATGCTGGACTCATGGGATGAACAACTAAACAAATCTTGTTCATTTGCTTGGGGTTACACAGATCATGCACACCGGAAAAAAGCATCTCCATGCGGAAACGCTACAACTTTTACATGGAAACAGGCAGTGGCATGAACTATATAACCCCCCTAGTACGAAAAAAGCTTCACTCATTAGTGCAAAAAATGCACCATTATTGATAGACAAGAATACACTGCACTAATACTGATACTAGTTCATCAGTCCAACAGGCGCAGCTCAAGAATTTGCTTTCGATGTTGCCTCCAATCTCCCGGCAAGTAGCTTCACTACATACTTCCCCAGTATGTCAGCCTCAAGGTTCACCTTATCCCCAACCTTCTTCCTGGGCAGCACAACATTGTCCTGCGTGTAGCGCACAAGCATGAAGTCGAACCACCCCTCCTCCTCGTTCACATTGACGACGGTGAGGCTGGTCCCGTCCACGGCGACGAACCCCTTGGGCACGAGCAAGCTGAGGATCTCTGGCGGTGCGCGCACGGTGACCCAGATAGAATCGCCCTCGGGCCGGAACGCGGCGATCTCGCCGGTGCCGTCGACGTGGCCCTGGACGAAGTGCCCGCCCATGCGAGACGCCGGCGTGAGCGCGCGCTCGAGGTTGACGTCGTCGCCCGCGACGCGCTCGCCGAGTGACGTGCACCGGAGGGTCTCCGGCGCGACGCCGAAGGTGAGCGTGGAGGCAGCGGTGTCGATGGCCGCCACGGTGAGGCACGTCCCGTCGACGGCGATGCTGTCGCCTAGCTGCGTCCCGGCGAGGAGGTTCTTGGTCTCGACCTCGAGGTCGACACCGGGAGCGTCTCCCCCGCTCCCACCCCCGCCCCCAGTAGGCGTGGGCGGCGGGCCGATGCGGCGCACGCGGCCGACCTCCTCGACGATCCCGGTGAAGAGATAGCGGACGGGGATGTGGGAGGCCGAGGAGGAGGAGATGCTCTTGGGGACGGGGGAGAGCGAGAAGCGCAGGGGCTGGGCGCGGAGCGGCGTGGAGGAGGCCACCCGGGAGGCGAAGGGGAGCAGCGGGGACGAAGCGGGCAGGAGGCCCCTGCGGAGGATGTGCGGGTGGCAACGGACGGCCGCGGCGGCGGTGGGCAGCGGCGCCATGGCCAGATCCTTGTCGCCTGGATTGGGGAAGATTTAGGATGGGGTTAGTTCTCGCGACGCGTCAGCCGTGAGCGAGCCAAACTACACGATGATACGTAGGGTAGGCGTATTCCGTGGCATACGTGAACGACGCAAGTTTGCGGAAGGAATGGCCGTCTCGTTTCTGTACGGGTCGGGTTATATAACGTCAGGCCGGGAGAAATCTTCTCTACTACCTAAAAGAAACGTAGTGTGCCGTTTCCCCTCTTACGTTCCCCTTTTCGTCCAACCTCTCGTACTACGACCCCCTCTCTCTGTAGCGATTTTCTGTCCCCCTCCATCGGTTTTCTCCCCTGTAGCGATTTTCTTTCCCCCTCCACCGGTTTTGTCCCTCTGTTTTTGGTAAACGTAATTCACATAAGGTAACGAGACGCAATCAATCCAAACGGAATCAGTTCATGCATGGCAATCAATTCATTAATGACGGTCATCAAACTCCTTTCTTCGTCCACCCCCTTCACAGATTTTAATTTCTCTGCACGTTATCATATCGCATCCGATTTTCTGCCTGAAAACCAGCCCACCGATAGGTACTTGCCTTATAAAAATAAAAATAAAATTACTCGCCCTAGACGCAGATCACTCCCGTGCTCCATCGTGACCTGACGGCAAGGAGACGAACCTCGGCCGACCTCGACACCTCTCGCCTCCTCCGCCGATCCGCCACTATTCTTCTCATATGCGTCACAGGTTCGTTCCCTTCCCCTGATTTTTCTCAAATCAAGCAGAAGTGCAAAACAGAGGGCCTTGTCCGGAGGAGAGAAATGGAAAGGCGGGATGGTGGATCATGGTGAGGGGCTGTACACGGGGAGGAGCTCAAAGGAAGGTGCTATCTGCCATGGCTGGGGTGATCATGGTGAGGGTCGTTTGGAGGTGTAGGGAGAGAGTAGAGAGGGATGGGCAGGGGTGGACGCCAGCGTGGGCTTGCTGGCCGCTGCTGCTCACGTATGGGGGAGAGAGAGAAATGTGCATGGCCAGATCAGTTTTGCTCAGAGGCTAAATCATGATGCCGACGAGGAGCAGCAATGGAGTTGTGCACGATTTGCGGCAGATGTGCTACTTCTGCTTCTAGCCCCTTATCCGCTCCTCCCAAACTGAACGAAGCCCCAGGAAGGAGAGAGAGAGAGAGGGGGAGAGAGAGGGGGAGAGAGAGAGGGATTTGTGTGTGTGACAGAAGAGAGAGAGGGGGATTTGTGTGTGTAACAGAAGAGAGAGAGAGAGAGAGAGAGAGAGAGAGATTTGTTTGTGTGACAAAGTGATGCCGCTGATGTGCTGCTTCGACTAAAGCGCATACAGAAAGGGGTATGTGTTAATGCTGTTCTGCTAATAAAGTGCATACAAAAGGGGGCATGTGTTAATGTTGTTCTGCTAATGCATACACACAGAGATAGACAAAGGTATGGGCTACCTATGTGAGCGTGTACTGCTACTATTACTTTTAGTTTGCGCTGCTAGGGTGGAGTCCACTGGTATGAGCTACGTATATGAGAACAAGGATAAGCAAGGTCTGTATGATTTTTCATATTAATTTAGTGTCTGATATAAATTGCAACCGAGCTAATTTACATATTGTTGTAAACTTGATATTATCAAATTTCTCACTAATATAATATATATGGACATGTTTGATTACTTTTTCCTGTATTCTCCATGCAATAGTTGTAGTTGCACCGATCATGTTATTTTCATGTGCAAACAACCACAAAAGTAGGTTATAATGGCCTCAAACGAGTTGCGTATTCTTTCATATCTTCACAACGGAATGACGGTGCAATGGCAGTGGAGCTGGAGGTTGAACCCAGGAATAATCATAACCGTGATGAACCTCTTCGTACAACAATGCAGAGTTGAAGGTGAGGCCATGCAATGTTGTCTTATATTCATCGATGCCATAGAATACGGGCATCTTCTGCCACGTGTCATTGTTTTCTACATATACATATTGTGGTGGTGGAGAGAATACATATTGTAGATTACTTTTTCTGGTCTACTATAATATAATATGTGAGCAAACAACAGGGTTGAAATAAATTAGAGAGGAACTGACAATATGCTGTCAATAAGATGGTGCTAAAAGTCAGCGAAGTAGATTAATGACCATTTGATTATTGATCAATATGTGTATATTCTACCGTGTTAAAAAAAATGTGTATATCTTTGTTGTCCCGTAGCAACGCACGGGCATTCACCTAGTTAAAAAAAAACTTGAACTGATACAGCTCGTCGAAATTCAACCTCGACCTCCAAATCTGTGAAATTGATACCATGTGGGAGTACTTACTAATCCCGGTCAATCCTGACCCTCTGTCTATACCCGGGATAAATCTCTACTCCCACCGATTGCATGGTCCCACATGTCATATTTATCTTCCTTCTTCTGTATCCTCCATCTCTCCTGTGTAGCTTGCTTCTCACTTCTTTAATTCTTGGGGCACCATGGCGGTAAGCACCCCACCTGCGTCGGCGTCGGGAACGCCCGCCCGCCATGCTCACGGCTCCAACTCGTCGCTCATGATGCTCTCCAGTCGCCCACTGCCCTCCTCCCGTGCCCCTCATCGTCGACGCTGCCGGCCATTAACGGCTGCAGCTGGCTCTGCAGCTTGCTGTTCGCAGCCATGTGTGTGTGTGGTCTCCTCCTGCACGCATCTTTTTTCTGTGGCCGAGGATGTAGATGCAAATAGGAGCTCGATTTGCTCAGCACTGTCCTGTGTGTGGGTTCTATAAAGCTATGATGGCGGCCGGCAAAAAAATAGGAATTGAGTTGTGGTTGCTAAATGTTTGTTCTGCTCCATGTGCACTCACGCGTCCGGGATGTCTCGGTCCCTGCCGATGTGCGCACCCAAGAGCATTGTCACCATGGCAGGAACTAGAGTCTGATGGAGAGTAGCAACATACCGACACCCCCGGGTTCTGCTATCCAATGCTTATTGGGATGGTACTAGTACATCCTTTTGTGACTTCTTGCAGCATTCACCATAAAAAGATAGTGAGCTGAGCTTGACGAGAAGTGGTTCGAGTTGCATCGCTTGCCTCGGGAGTCGACGTCGTCACCGTCACACACCTCTATCGACATTATCGTCCAAGACAGAGCCGTGCACACGATCTCCAGCCGACCCAACACCACCGGTCGTTGCCATCGAGGTCCGAGCTGCTAGATCTTTGCTCACAGAAGGGAAGGAATGGTCCCGCTGCCTTGCTCAGGGAGCAACCTTACTGTCGACCCTTCTACGGACTCTCCGCTACCACGCGCCCAAACAAGGAAAGCACACGCACAGAGGACTAGGATGAAGATGAAAATGACATGTGGGGCAGAGATTGTCAGTGAGAGTAGATTGTGATCCCGGACGGGATGGATCATTTCCCTGTGCGCCAAACAGTTGTAGGGTTGAGATTGATCGGGATTAACAAGGATAGAGTATACACTTCAAGGATTTAAAAGTGAAGGTTCGTTTTCGACAAACTCTACAACCTCGAGATTTAAAATAGACTTCTTCATGCAAATAACCCAACATCCAAACCCGCATATTGATACTAGCACGCCGCTGACGGCTGGGTCCAGCACGAGCAGAACCCGAGGGCCCACGTACCGATTCGCTCGCGCGTCATCTCTCCTCGCCGCGACTCGTCCAAACCCATTGTCGATTCCCCTCAACCCTAGCCGCCAGCGGCGGCCAGATTTTGCTAGTAACAAGTGCTTATTAGCTTCACCTCCCCCTCCAGCTGCCGCCGCCTGCCATCTCCGGCGACGAGCAGGGCGGAGAAGGAGAACTAGCCATGGCCTCGGTGGCGCCGGAGGTTGAGAAGAAGGAGGAGGAGGAGCAGGTGGTGAACCCGTGGGAGGTGTCGGCGGGGAAGGGCGGCATCGACTACGACAAGCTGGTCGACCAGTTCGGCTGCCAGCGCCTGGACGCCCCGCTCATCGACCGCATCGCGCGACTCACCGGCCGCCCCCCGCACCGCTTCCTCCGCCGCGGCCTCTTCTTCGCCCACCGGTGCTGTAAAAGATAGCCCTAGCTTTTGCCTTCCCAGGCGGCGGCGGAGGTGGAATTGCTGACTCAATCTCGGAACCTTTTTGTGGGCGTGCAGGGATTTGAACGAGATACTGGACATCTACGAGAAGGGGGACAAGTTCTACCTCTACACGGGGAGAGGGCCCTCCTCAGAGGCGTTGCATCTCGGACACCTCGTCCCCTTCATGTTCACCAAGTAAGAAGACTTTGTTGATTCACTGATCACTGTGTTGTTTATCTGGGCAATGCTGCTGCGGTGGAAGCAGCAGGGGAGTAGCGTGCATTCTTGGCTAGAACGAACAGTCCATTGTGCCTCCATTGGTTTGAGAACATGCAGGATTTGTTCTCGATTAGTTACCAGTTTAGTAGACTAGTGAAATTGATATCTTTTCAGTTTGTAGTAGTTTATGTGGTGAATCATGTACCAACAGTGGACTTGCAGAAAGCCTTTAGTTGAACACTACCCTTGAAACTCGGGAGTTAAACATCAGCAATTAGCATGTTTAACGCTAAGTATTTACCTCCTATCCTTCACAAAAACTCTAGCACATAAATATGCTACATTTCATAGTCTTATTTATGCTCTATACTCTACAGGTATTATTTGATAAATCTTGCGTTATCATCTCAGTTCTGATTGTGTAAGTAACCATTGGCAATGCTCATTGACCATAAGAATCTTTCTTCAGATATTTGCAGGATGCTTTCAAGGTTCCTCTGGTGATACAGCTAACTGATGATGAGAAGTTCCTGTGGAAAAATTTGACGGTAGAGGAAAGTAAAAGGCTTGCGCGTGAAAATGCAAAAGACATTATAGCATGCGGATTTGATGTTGAAAGGACTTTTATATTCTCTGATTTTAATTTTGTTGGCGGGTAAGATTAATATCTTAAATTCTAGCCTTGATTGATCTTTTACCTTATGACCTCGTAAATCCTACTCCCTCCGTTCCTAAATATGTCTTTTTAGAGATTTCAAATGGACTACCACATACGGATGTATATAGACATATTTTAGAGTGTAGATTCACTCATTTTGCTCCGTATGTAGTCACTTGTTGAAATCTCTAGAAAGACATATTTAGGAACGGAGGGAGTAGATTAGTTTCTATATAAAAAATAGTAAAGTAATCCTCTTCTCTTTCTTGCAGTGCCTTTTACGAAAACATGGTTAAAGTGGCCAGATGTGTGACATATAATAAAGTGAGAGCTGTTCCATTGATTACACTATTTGTCTATTTGGCATGAGAGAGCTCAGTAGTTTCTGTTCAAGCATTAACGTTGGCTAATATAGTCCGCTCTTGAATGACAGGTTGTCGGAATATTTGGATTCACTCCAGAGGATCACATTGGAAAGATTAGCTTTCCTCCTGTGCAAGCAGTTCCATCATTCCCTTCTTCATTTCCCAAACACTTTTCTGGCAATGACCAACTACGGTGCCTGATACCTTGTGCAATAGACCAGGTAAAAACATATTTTTGGTACAATTGTCCTGTAAACATAATTTGTTACATAATATCTACTTCCTGGCATAACTAGAAATTATCATATATCTCCTAGTAACTAATTTTAGAAGTAACATTCTGCAAGTTTTCGTGCTTTCCAGAATATAACTAATAGTATCCTTCCATTGTGTGCATACTATAGATATGCTTATCCATATGTGAATTTTTAAGAGACCATCTCTGAGTAATTTCGTTAAAAATATGAACTGTTGGTAGATGTTCATGGTTTGTTTCATATCTTCAGTTCCTCATTCAATTCATTTTTCATTCTTCTAGGATCCTTATTTCAGGATGACCCGTGATGTTGCTCCAAGAATTGGTTACCAGAAGCCAGCACTGATTGAGTCAAGATTTTTCCCTGCCCTTCAGGTAAATGTGTTTTCTGAGGAACAATGGTTTAAAGCTTTATGCTTCACTGCATAGAAGTTCAACATGGCACAAAAAATAAGTACATATATGGACAAGGTAGACCTGATGCCCAGGACGCTTATTATCTAAAATCAGTCATTTAATGCCCGACAATTAGGATTTACAGTGAAATGGTTGCTTACATGGTTACATATGAAATATTTCAATTATTGGTAATAATAGCATATTTTTTTGTGGAAAGCTTGTTCCTACAACAACAACAACAAAGCCTTTAGTCCCAAACAAGTTGGGGTAGGCTAGAGGTGAAACCCATAAGATCTCGCAACCAACTCATGGCTCTGGCACATGGATAGCAAGCTTCCATGCACCCCTGTCCATAGCTAGCTCTTTGGTGATACTCCAATCCTTCAGGTCTCTCTTAACGGACTCCTCCCATGTCAAATTCGGTCTACCCCGCCCCCTCTTGACATTCTCCGCACGCTTTAGCCGTCCGCTATGCACTGGAGCTTCTAGAGGCCTGCGCTGAATATGCCCAAACCATCTCAGACGATGTTGGACAAGCTTCTCCTCAATTGGTGCTACCCCAACTCTATCTCGTATATCATCATTCCGGACTCGATCCTTCCTCCTGTGGCCACACATCCATCTCAACATACGCATCTCCGCCACACCTAACTGTTGAACATGTCGCCTTTTAGTCGGCCAACACTCCGCGCCATACAACATTGCGGGTCGAACCGCCGTCCTGTAGAACTTGCCTTTTAGCTTTTGTGGCACTCTCTTGTCACAGAGAATGCCAGAAGCTTGGCGCCACTTCATCCATCCGGCTTTGATTCGATGGTTCACATCTTCATCAATACCCCCATCCTCCTGCAACATTGACCCCAAATACCGAAAGGTGTCCTTCCGAGGTACCACCTGGCCATCAAGGCTAACCTCCTCCTCCTCACACCTAGTAGTACTGAAACCGCACATCATGTACTCGGTTTTAGTTCTACTAAGCCTAAACCCTTTCGATTCCAAGGTTTGTCTCCATAACTCTAACTTCCTATTTACCCCCGTCCGACTATCGTCAACTAGCACCACATCATCCGCAAAGAGCATACACCATGGGATATCTCCTTGTATATCCCTTGTGACCTCATCCATCACCAATGCAAAAAGATAAAGGCTCAAAGCTAACCCCTGATGCAGTCCTATCTTAATTGGGAAGTCATCGGGTGTCGACATCACTTGTTCGAACACTTGTCACAACATTATCGTACATGTCCTTGATGAGGGTAATGTACTTTGCTGGGACTTTGTGTTTCTCCAAGGTCCACCACATGACATTCCGCGGTATCTTATCATAGGCCTTCTCCAAGTCAATGAACACCATATGCAAGTCCTTCTTTTGCTTCCTATATCTCTCCATAAGTTGTCGTACCAAGAAAATGGCTTCCATGGTCGACCTCCCAGGCATGAAACCAAACTGATTTTTGGTCACGCTTGTCATTCTTCTTAAGCGGTGCTCAATGACTCTCACCCATAGCTTCATTGTATGGCTCATCAGCTTAATTCCACGGTAATTAGTACAACTCTGAACATCCCCCTTGTTCTTGAAGATTGGTACTAATATACTCCGTCTCCATTCTTCTGGCATCTTGTTTGCCCGAAAAATGAGGTTGAAAAGCTTGGTTAGCCATACTATCGCTATGTCCCCGAGACCTTTCCACACCTCAATGGGGATACAATCAGGGCCCATCGCCTTGCCTTCTTTCATCCTTTTTAAAGCCTCCTTCACCTCAGACTCCTGGATTCGCCGCAAAAAACGCATGTTGGTCTCATCAAAGGAGTCTCCCAGTTCAATGGTAGAACTCTCATTCTCCCCATTGAACAGCTTGTCGAAGTACTTCCGCCATCTATGCTTAATCTCCTCGTCCTTCACCAAGAGTTGGCTTGCTCCGTCCTTGATGCATTTGACTTGGCCAATATCCCTCGTCTTCCTCTCTCGGATCTTGGCCATCTTATAGATGTCCCTTTCACCTTCCTCCATGCCTAACCGTTGGTAGAGGTCCTCATATGCCCGACCCCTTGCTTCACCAACAACTCGCTTTGCGGCCTTCTTCGCCATCTTGTACTTCTCTATGTTGTCTGCACTCCTATCCAGGTATAGGCGTCTGAAGCAATCTTTCTTCTCTTTAATCGCCTTCTGGACATCATCATTCCACCACCAGGTATCCTTATCTTCGCTTCTCCTTCCCCTGGACACTCCAAACTCCTCCGAGGCCACCTTACGAATGCAAGTCGCCATCTTCATCCACACATTGTCCGCATCCCCTCCTTCCTCCCAAGGGCCCTCCTTAATGACCCTCTCCTTGAACACCTGAGCTACCTCCCCCTTGAGCTTCCACCACTTCGTTCTAGCGACTTTGGCACGCTTATCCCGCTGGACACGAATCCGAAAGCGGAAGTCAGCAACCACCAGCTTATGCTGGGGTACAACACTCTCTCCAGGTATCACCTTACAGTCTAGGCACGCACGCCTATCTTCTCTTCTCGAGAGGATGAAATCAATCTGGCTAGAGTGTTGGCCACTACTAAAAGTCACCAGATGTGATTCTAAAGAGGGTGTTAGCTACAATCATGTTGTAGGCTAGAGCAAAGCTTAAGACATCTTCTCCTTCTTGATTCCTGATGCCATAGCCAAAGCCCCCATGCGCCCCTTCAAAACCCGTGTTAGATGCACCCACATGGCCATTGAGGTCTCCTCCTATGAAGAGCTTCTCACCAATTGGTACACTCCTAACCATGTCTTCCAAGCCTTCCCAGAACTCCCTCTTGGTGTTCTCATTGTGGCCTACTTGCGGGGCATACGCGCTGATAACACTGAGAACCAAGTCCTCAACTGCCAGCTTGACCAGGATAATCCGGTCCCCATGTCTCTTGACGTCTACCACTCCATACTTGAGGCTCTTGTTGATCAAGATGCCTACGCCATTTCTGTTCGCAGCCGTCCCTGTGTACCACAGCTTGAAGCCGGTATCCTCCACCTCCTTCGCCTTCTGTCCTCTCCATTTGGTTTCTTGGCCGCAAAGGATATCAACACCTCTCCTCACCGCTGCATCAACTAGCTCCCGAAGCTTCCCTGTCAGAGACCCTACGTTCCAGCTACCTAAGCGAATCCTCCTAGGCTCGGCTAGCTTCCTTACCCTTCGCACTCGTCGAGTCAAATGCGAAGACCCTTGCTCATTTTCCACTACATCCGGGCGCCGATGTAGCGCACCACTAAGGATGCGACGACCCGTTCCTCGCTCACTTGCCACCGTATCCGGATCAAGACACGGCGCGCCACTTGGGGGGTGACGGCCCGCAAGTAGGATGTGGAAAGCTTGTTCCTAAGTACCATAATTTGTAGAATTACGAGTGTGCCATATTTAGGTTTGCGTTAATGAGTGCAAACATAAGAAGAATTTTTTTTTGTCTAGTGAAGTCACAATACCAGTCTGATTATGAGAAACACAGTTCCAGTTTGACTGCTTCCAGTCAATTCTTGAACTTGATATTTCTCCATCTAGCTGTGTTGAACCTAACAAGACTATAACTTCGTTTATGGAGCCCGTGTGCCATTTGTTTTACATTTATTTGCTACATCCTGTTATGGATGGCACTAACTTTAATATCATTGCTTTGGGGCTACTTATATATCTTACAGGGGGAGAACACGAAAATGTCAGCTAGTGATCCAAATTCTGCTATATATGTGACCGATAGTACTAAATATATAAAGACAAAGGTATGTACTCAACATTGTTTCTTGTCTCAGAAAAACTATTTCCAAACAGTTACATGTTTTCAGCTGATCCTTGTTTGTGTGAGAGCATCTACAACCATGATGCACAACTCTGGCTCCTCAAACGTCCGCGAACATGCCCGGGCATGTCCGCTTTTAGTCCCTATTTGTTCATGCACACAACCATGCCCCTCATTTTCCCCCTATATGTCCGGTCACATGCATATGATTGGTGGAGAGGAAGAGAGAGAAAAGAAAGAAAGAATAAAGAAAGAGAAAAGGTGGTCCGCGGTGGCGAAATCTTACATGGCGCCCTGCCGAGACATGCCCAGACATCCCCATATATGGCTTGGATATGGGGATTTGTGCCCGAGCATATGAGGACAAAGTGGGCGGTCCGGCTGGGTGGCTTTTTTTCCTTCTCTCTCCTGTCCGGGGAGTGACCAGGCTGTCCGCCAGGACGCTTGGGGAGGATATGAGTGGTCCGTTTGTAGATGCTCTGAAGTGGTTGCTAGATTGAGCTGAGCACGGAATTTGTAGCCTGTAGGTCTTTGTTTTGTACTTCTATTTACTTCCCCATCATTTTCCAGGTGAATAAATATGCATTCTCAGGTGGCCAGGACTCTGTAGAACTTCATAGAAAACTTGGAGCTAACCTTGAGGTACACCCTTTTCCTGTTGTTTTGACACATACTAACAATAAATTGACACAGGTAAGCAAGCTTTTTTGGCGGCTTGATTCCATGTCCTATGCATCATTCTATCATGCATTTTTTTACTTAGAAGGCAAAACTTAAATTAGAATAAGTAATAATTTCAGTATATCAAGTAAAATTACCAGTTTCATAAAATATGAAGTTAGCAACATGCCCTTTGTTTGTAGTTTCGTCATTTATTGAAGCTGACAACATTGTATTTAATTGTAAATTGTGGAGCATTGCATCCTGCAATATTTCTCTAATGTGATGTGCTCCTTGCACAAGACAAAAGCAATTGGTAATTTTAATTGTTGTATTCAGGTTGATGTCTCAATTAAGTACCTGAACTTCTTCCTTGAAGACGATGATGAGCTCGAGCGCATAAAGAAGGTAATATTGCAAGATATTAGAACTACACTTTATAGCTACTTAGTTTCCAATTGGGCCGTGCTAATGTTGTGGAACTCAATATCAGGCGTACAAGGAAGGAAGGATGCTGACGGGTGAAGTGAAGCAGCTTCTGGTTACGGTTCTTTCTGAGATGGTTGAAAGGCACAAAAGAGCTAGAGCTCGAGTTACCGAGGAGGTATGCAATATCATATGTTATCACATTCATTTGGTCTTGTACATAACAGGAGGCGCGTAGCTGCACTGTGCAAACATTGATAAAAAAAAATGCAAACACTGATAAAAAATAGATTCACACATATGTCTTCTGCCAATTTAACGATGTCCTGTTTACACAGATGGTCGACGCCTTCATGGCTGTGAGGCCTCTTCCCAACATGTTTGGCTGAGCATTGGGTGGGAAGTTCATACCCTTTCTGTGTGGATTTTATTGAATTCCAGGAGCAACATATGAAGTTTCAGGATTTAGTTGTAACTATTAATGTCAACCTGGCCGCTCAATCCTGTATGGCAGCCACTGATTTTGCAAAATCAGCATGTGATATGTTTGTTTTCAAGCTTGCTCGATCACTGCAAAGATTTCTATTTATTGGAATTAGGGAACACACACGTGTTTTTTTTGAAACCGAGGCAAAAGATTTGCCTCGTATATTAATTAAGAGGGGAGAGAGTACAACACATGGCAGTTACAACTTTGCTTGTCAGATTGGGACATACAACGTAAAAAGACTACTCTCGCGGCATGATGTCGTTCAGCTGTCTTGCTCCGGCGGTGACCCAAGTCTTGGCCTTGTCTTTGATGAGTTTGAGAATGTAGAACGGCGGTGTGGACTTCTTCCTGAAAACCCGGCCGTTCCAAATAGTCCAAGTGACAAGCATAGTGAGCGTGGCCCTGGCCTTATGATGAAAGAGATGTCAATGTTCATCGACCAACTTTTCACGGTGTGTTCAGATGACAACCGGTCCATTTCCAGTTCTCCCAACCCAAGCCATTCCTTAATCATCCTCCATCTGAGCAGGGTAAAGCGGCATTTGTAAAAAAAAGTGAGGCGCCGTCTCGTTGGCCCTTCTGCAGATGGTGCAAAGTCCACAATTTTCCCATCCTTGTTTCTGAAGCCTATCTGATGTCCAATGCTTTCCACCAAGAGCTAGCCACGAGAAGAATTTAACCTTCGGAGAAGCCCAAACTTTCCAAACCACACGGTTCATGGAGGTTAACATCGATCCCAAGAATTGCGCCCTATATGCCGAAGCCGCCGAGAATTTGCCGCTAGGATGGAATTTCCAAGTTATGTCATCCTCTACCTCCTCAGAGACAGGTTCAGGAGACAGATCAGCTCCCTCCCGAGACGCAACAGACCAACATGGCGTGCCACTTGCCTCCTCGTCTCCTGGTGCCTCTGTAAAGAGCGCAACGCACGAGTCTTCGAAGGGAAAGCCTGCTATGTGAACCAACTGGTTAACAAGATATCTGACGAGGCAAGGTGTTGGCTGTTCGCTGGACTGACGCCGATGAGCAAATTTTTCGAGCCGCCATGAATTACCTCACTAGCCGGCTGTAACTAGACATGGTGGCCGGCGCCATGCACTGGCAGTACGTGTGAACTAGGAGTAGAGCTTACGTCTGTAACCATTTGTATGGGTTTTCAACCTCTTTCTTCATCAATGAGAATCAGCATCTACCTGTTTTCCGTCAAAAAAAAGAGAAGCTGGACATGTTCAAGGTGAATCCAAAGGTCGATGAACTGGACAATGTGGTCTACCGACAGAATGGTAGTCGAATTAAGCTTGTGGACCCACGAGTTTTCCCTCATAGCCTCCCGGACGGTCCAGTTCTTACGCTTGGAGGCAGCAAAAATAAGGGAGGCAATCTCCTTCGGTACTTTTCTGGCTGAAACACAGCCTCCTCAAATGATCATAGCACTGTCTCTACAAGCTTCCTTCTGTATTATGGTTATGTCAGTACTACCAAAATACGAATTTGAAAAATCTGCAGGGCAATACCCTAAGTTACCAATATTTTTTTTGTGATGCCATGTTCAAACACAATCAGAACAACGCTGGGAGGGAAATATAACTCAGAAAAAATATACTCGACAGAATGTAATACTTTCAAATATCTGAAGTTTGATCTTTGCTGGATTGTGATTTGCTATCATTCTTTTCCTTTGCAAAAAGAATTCGAAGCTTTTTTCACACAAGCCTCAGTACAGGATTATAACCAAAAAATATACTCCCTCTGTAAAGAAATATGAGAGCATTCAGATCACTAACTTTAGTGATGTAAATGCTCTTATATTTCTTTACGGAGGGAGTATATCAGAAACGACCAAAAATGAAAGAACATGACCCTATAGAAGAATACCTGCTTCAGCAGGGTAATACCCTAAGTTACCAATATGCTTTTGTGATGCCATGTTCAAACACAAACAAACAACGCTGGGAAATATAACTCAAGAAAAAATATACTCCCCAGAATGTAACACTTTCAAGTTTCTGAGGTTCTTGGCATTTGATCTTCGTAAGAAAATATACTTTCAGTCTTTTCCTTTACAAAATGATTTTCAAGCTTTTCATATAAGCCTCAGTACTGGATTAACCGAAAAATATATATGATCAGAAACCGACCAAAAATGGAAGAATGCGACCCTAGAGAAGAGTCCCTGCTTCAGCGCTCGTCATCTCCATACCACCTCCGGAAGCCCACGCTGCCGGGCCTCTTGTTGCTGCCTGAACCTGATTTGTCAGACCCGCCACCCCTTTCACTCCGAAGCAATTCGAACTCCTTTTCAAGGGTTTCCATCTTCTGCAGCCGTTGTTGAATCTCTGAAACTCCATCCTGCCAATTCGGCAAAGGGAAAACTCATATCATCATCACTCCTATCCCAAGAATGTGAAGGAGTTCTCTATTTTCGTATTCGACAAACTCATCAAAACCTAGAGCATGGTTTCTGACCCTTCCCGAAGAACCTTTACGTACCTCGAGTTTGGAAGCCCTCGCTGCTTCGTCGGAGAGTTGATCGCGGACTGACTGGAGTTCCTGCACAGCAGACAGCACATAAAACTTGATCACATTGAGCTTAGGGAAAGTTTCTTCTTGAAAAGTAAGAGAGCATAGTCCTAACACACAAACTGACGCTATTTCATTTCCACCTTGGTATACTTCTCTCTCTGTGTGTAAATGTTTTTCACTGTAAGGTTCTGTTTGATAAACTGAGGCTTCACCTTTGAGACTCCAATTCAAGCATAAACATATGAAAAATAATGCTACTATGCTGACAACCTATAATTCCTGAGATACAGTGATTTGAGTTTGATTTTCTGAAGCTCGGGGCCTTAGATATTTGAATAGAAATCATAAAAAAGAACTGACTAATTCTATATGGAGATTATATTACAGATAACTTCAGCACACAAGTAGTAGTGCCCTAGGAAAAATTATGGAATTTCCTGAAACAATTACGTGAGTGTGCTATAGCTTACCTTAGTAAGCTCCGCATTTTTGTTCTCTACATCAGCTAGTTCCTTCTTCAGGTGGAAGCTCTGCAGCTTTTCCTGTTCAAGTTTTTCTTCTACCTGGCTCTTCTCATGCTTTACTGCTTGCACCAAGGTTTTGCTGATATCTACTCCCTTGTTATTCTGAAAATGACAGAGAGAAAAAGCGTTAACCATGGTTTCAACAAGCAGCCACAAGCTTAAGATATTACCTTGTCATCTCGAAGTTCTTCAATTTCGAATATTGGTCCCCTGCTAGAATTTACTTCTGCAGATAATGGGGTCATGCCATTTGTCTCGACTTCATCTATTCGTGAAGACGACACACTTGGTCTGAGACTTGTCTTCAGAGCATAAACCTAAATACAAAGAATGCTCATCTAAATATAAAGATATAGATAAGAAAAATTAAACTGATGACAGAGGAACATGCCTCGTTGCTGTAACGTCCACTGTATCCTCCAAATGACAACAGAAAGTCTTCTCCATTAATTGTGTGAAGTACTAAACTCGATCCCTGTGGTGAAGGAGATTACGGAGATCAGCGACAGCTTGGGTGCATAACACCATAGAATCACAATTAACTAATATTATAATTACAGTTAGCAGTACGACCATGTTAACTTCACTATTACGCATGGATTATGAGTACAAGGACTAGTCAAGACTAGTCTATGAGTCTCAACTTCAGGGCCGACTAGACTTCAGTGTCGATTAGTCTATGAATCACAACTTCAGTGTCGACTCGTGTCGATTATTCACGCTTAGTCTATGAGTCTCAACCTCGGAACGACTCATCGACTCGTAAACCTTGCTATTACGAGTTCCTTAAAGGCTTAGACTCATATAACATTGTTTTCATGAATCTAGTTGGAATATTCAATTTGAACTTCTTGAACCAAAAGACCCTTTCTCCATTTATCCAAACTGTTCAGAGAGTTTCCAAGTAACTATGCGGAACATATACGATGTTATGCAAAATAAAAGTTCACATTGCTTTACAAATTGAAAATAAGAATAAAAATGGCTAACCTCACTTGTAGGGGGAGCACGGCCTTCAAAACTAGTAACAACCGACCATACCAAAGTAGACATGTTAAGCACAAGCGTTTCTGGAACACCTGCAGTGCATTAGGCACATGTGAGTGATAACAGTTTTGTGAGCTGCTTTTAGAAATGGAACAAAGTGGAATAACCGATTATAGATGGAAGGGAGCTACATTCATTAGGTTACCAAATAGCGGAAACAAACGGACGCAGTAATGTAAAAAAAATCATAATATTTCAACCTTACCTTTCTTACTATTACCACCACCAGTGATAACCCAGTTATCGCCAACCGTTACGCCTGCATGCCCTGCTCTTGGTTCTGGAATTATACCGTGCTGCTTTGGTCTTGACCATTCCATCTGCAATTAACGGTAGGTGACTGGTTTGGAATTGCAAATGTACAATACCAGCGCTAGACAGAAGTCTCACTGTTTGCATGTCAAGGAGATATAGATCACTGAAACATGTAGAATGAGATCCCCCACCAAATATCAAGAGATACCGGTCTGCATAGCATGCAGCAGCATGCTCTGACCTTGGAGAAGGAGGAGTGCCTCTGTAACAAACAATTGTTAGATATCAATCTTGCACCTAAAAGCAGAGCCGGTTAATGCGTTTACTGCAAGTTTTATTTCATGTTCTAAATAAAGTATAATAATTGCCAACTACAAGTGACACGTGCTATAGCATTTTCACATAACTTTGAATTTTATTTCTCCACACACATATATATATGTAAGAATACCCATCTAAGAACTTTTTAACTTCATTTGTGCAATTTTAACAAATCCGCTCCATTTTGTTTACATCGATCAAACCAAATCCACAGAACTTACGTGCTCTCAAATTCATCCCAAGTCATGGTTTCGAGATCAAGAACGTGCAGCTCGTTCAGAAGAGACCTCCCACCACCTTCACCTCCAAACACAACTAAAGTGTCCCCAACACGAGTCACTGATTGACCACCACGTGAGCTCTAAACAAAAAGGAAAAGTACCATAAGATACATATTGACCAAAAAGAAGCAGCCTTCAGGGAAAAGGGGTGGAAACTTGCGACCCAATTGAACAGCATAAATACAGATTAAATATACATACCGGCGACTTCCCATAAGTACGCAAAATTGACCAAGTGCTGGTTTGCGGATCAAACTCCTTTACTGGTACAACATTGAGTAAAAAATATTAAGTTCTGGCATGACAAGATAAGAAGAGAGAAAAATGAGCGATGTATTAGGCTAACCACTGAGACTCTCTGTATGTTCCCTGGTGTGTCCTGCAACTGACAGAATCTTGTTTCCGGATGGAATCTACAGGGATTAGAAGACAGACGCAATCTGATAAAGTTATAATTACAACCATTGGAAAGTATACCAGTTTCACATCACTGATAACTACAAAGAGTACTTGATGATTACCAGTGAATGACCAGCACATGGAGCAACTAAAACTGGTTCAGCCGATTCTGATTGAATTTTAGCTTCTAGCTTTGACCATGACAAACTTTTGAAATCCAGAACCTTCGAGCAAAGAAGGATTCCATTGTTAAGTTGTGTGCCATCTTCTCAAAATATAGGAACAGGGGGTAACCCCCAAGGCAAGTAATTAAGGAAATCTAGGGCTCAACTAAAGGAGTAACAATTCCTCCCTAGAAATTCAATGACAAAAAATACAGGTAACATAGCTGAAGGCACAAGCAGCCCCTTCCACTGAGAATCATAATGACTAGTGTACCTGAATGTCACCAAGGTAACGGCCATTGTGGTTTCCACCAAAGACATACATCTTTTCCTGAACTACGGCAGCTCCATGCTGCAGAAGGTAATTGGAGCCAGTATGTCAGAGCCATCAAGTGAAAACAGCCCAGCACAAGATCATAAGGTATATAAAAGTTACATAAATAAAAATAAAGACCTTGTATCGAGGTTTGGGACGCTGTCCTGGGACTGAGAGAGGCGTCCACTGATCGTAAGCGGCCACAGAGCAGAGGCCTTCCATGGTGACCTCCTTGTCCTGAACATCAACCATCTTCTCGTTCTCCGCCACGACTACTTTAGGCTCTTCAGGTTTGAAATGCAGTGGTTCTTGTATGCTCTGACAAGACGAGAAGGAAAAACATGGTTGATACATTACAAATCAGTCATGATCAATTCAAGAAGATTAGCACAAGCGCTCACTAAGTGGCATCACTAAGCAGGAGAGAGACGCCACGCAGCCAAAAGCTGGGATCACGAGCTAGCACGCAGCCGAGCGAAGCCACAGCCATTCACTGAGCCCATGTACTAGTGCGAGCAACTCACCGGCATCCCTGGCAGCAGGTGCTCGAAGTCGAAGGTCCCGTGGATCCCCCGCTCGCGTTCTCCCAAGCCTCGGGATCTGGAGGAGGCGGGGAGGGCCGCGGCCCGTGGAGGCTTCTAGAAGGTTCGAGATCTGGACTACACTCTAACTTCGGCAGAAGCTTCTAGAAGCCTCGAGATCTGGCGGGGGGAGAGGGGAAGAGGACCGCTGGCCGCTGCTTTCACCCTCCGGCGACCCGCGCAATGGGAGATGACGAGGGGGAGCGGCGTGCCTCGTGATCCGTGCAGATGAATCAAAGATCGGGGCCGTAGGGACCGTTTGATTGCGACGGAAGCTTCCTCCACATCTGGTGGGTCACTTCAAATGCGTGCAGTGCAGCTCAGAATTTCCTGCCAACAATATTCGTTTTCTTCTTAGGCCCCTCCCAATGCTCCATCTTGTACAGGTGTTAAGGTTGCCAACTAAGTAAAAAATATGATGTGGCATGGTAGTTAGGAAGAGAGAGAGTAGTACTTTCTCCGTTTTTATTTAGTTCACATATTAGCTTTGGTCAAAGTCAAGCTTTACAAACTTTGACCAAATTTATATACAAAAATATTAAGATATACAATAATAAATCAACAACATTAGATTTATTATTAAATGTACTTTCACATCGTATAGATTTATTATGATAAATGTCTATTGTTTTCTATAAACTTGGTCAAACTTTACGAAGTTTGACTTCAATCAACTCTAATATGCAGAGTAAATAAAAACGGATGGAGTATGGTGACCCCAGGAAGAAACGAGTACCTAGGTGGAAGCACAATTCTGAGTCTACAACGAATTAAATGCATGAAGCTTAGCACCCAAAAGCTTAGCACCTTTGCATTGTAGGCATTTAATATGCTTAGCACCTTATCTAAGCACCTTTGCATTGGGAGAGGTCTGATATCTCTTTCTAGAAACAACTTTGTAAACTGAAAAACAAATATATTTCTAACTACAATCTCTGTGCATGATTTATTTTTACATGTAGGACCCATCGATTTGCCACGTCACAACTGACCCAAAATGGCATATGCGTTTTGAAAATGCGACAAAACACGAAAAATGTAAAAATAAAAAACGCTCATTTTTATTTAGGCAACACGGCAATGTACGGTTTCCAGTTTCCATCACCATCTCAGGCTTTCAGCTCAGCAGCAGCAGTAGCAACAACAACAAGAAAGAAAATAAACCTACGAAAACACTATGAAGAAACTTGTCTGTCCAGTTGTCCTCTAAGCAACTCATTTCGGGAGCATGAACAATCTCCACCATGTTGACAGATCCGCTCAAAGGTCCCGCCGTTCGTCTTTCTTTTCGGTGCCTTCATCCTGCGGCAACGAGACAAACTGCACGATTCC
Source organism: Triticum aestivum (assembly GCF_018294505.1). NCBI lineage: Eukaryota > Viridiplantae > Streptophyta > Magnoliopsida > Poales > Poaceae > Triticum > Triticum aestivum. The sequence continues at coordinate 131,446,237 of NC_057806.1, forward strand.
ATGGACCACAGAGGCTTCGACTCTGAACCTCGAAGCGATCTGGTCCACACTCATCGGGCCGCGGTGGCTACTGGACTTTCCTTGGTACAGCTGGATGATCTCCTGGATGTGCCCGACGTTCAGGGTTCCTGGAGGTAGCTGCCTGCTCTGCCCGGGTTCGGGTTCAGATGTTCTCACCTTAGGAAGCGGCCTGTTGTATCGCTCTACGACGGAAGCCTGCAAGCACAAGCCTCTGATTAGATCACTTCTCCCGAAAAACTAAGGAAAGTTCAGACTCAATAGAATGGTTGTTTAAGCTCAGCTCTTTATAGGTTTATGCAGTGCAATGCAATGAAATCATCAAGGGGACTATGGTATTTTAGCCCAGGGAGAACAATGTAACATCACATGACTCACTTCACCCATTTCTGGCTTTCCTCCAGGCTTAGTAGTGATTCTCCCAACCATGTGCTTAAGCATGTCATCATAACTTGGATCACGTTCTACAAGTACACCGTGGGCATCTTTTGTTGATGGTGTAACAGCTGCAGTGCATTTTCAATAGATAAATAAATCATACACTGATAAATGAAACATTGACAACAGCAATTTGAAACCTATTGCAAGGTCACAGTGCTTTGGTAAATGCCAATAAAGCTTGCACTGAGACTATGTCAAAATCAAGATGGTGATGTAGCCCATAAGCTTATTTAGAAAGAAAAAAAACTATGGTTCCATTGGACCTAAGAAAAGAAGACGCAACTTTTCATAAGGGGTATCAGTTCTTTGCCAGCTATTATCATGCAGAGTAAAGAAGAGGTATAACAGCACATCAAACTTTACATGTTCCATCAGTTTTCACGGCCAAGAAAATTATGATTGAATGAAGCCTACTACAATAGCCAAATCAGCTCAAATACTGAGTTATTATTCTGAACTCCCTGGTGCTCCATAATCCAAATCAACTCAAATATTAAGGAGTTATTACTCTATTCTTGGCTCCCATTGAAATCATTACCCCACTACAAAGAAACGTGTCACATTTACAAGTCATGTCACCCTTATAGTTAGAATTTTTATATATGATGAAATTTTCAGCCTACCAAATAAAATAATTAATTGTAGAAAGGTTTTACGCATTTGTGTGTTCCTAGTCGAATCTAGGTAGTAAAGAAACATTCAGGCGCCATCTCCCGAGAGTTAGACATCCACAACTAGACCCCTCACCCCCCCACCCCCACACACACACACAAATACGCCCGGACGACCCGGTCACGAAATTGGCACCCAACCAGAACCCCTATACCCAGCCCAAACGTCCGGGACCCCCCCCCCCCCCCCCCCCCCAAACCCAGCCCATATTTGGAGAGGATATGGGGAGGCCCGGACACGGCTGCCACGTCAGACTGACTGGTGGGACCCACACGGAAACCCATCAGTCCGCCAGGAGGTCACCGGTCCGCATTCATCTCACCGCTCTGGCGCACCACCCGAAGGGCCAAATCCGGCTATTTAAGCCGGGCGGCGAGGCTCAACCCTAGCCATCCCCATTTCCTCCCTCTCCATCCAGTCCGTGCCGCTACCGCGATCCCACCTCCCTCTCCCTCTCCGCTCCGACCTCACCGTCTGCCGGCCACCATGGTCCAATGCAAGCTGACCTACTACAAAATGTTGACCCCGGAGCGTTGAGCGGAGACCCAGGTGGAGATGCGCATCGTCTAGACACGTCAGAGAAGGCCAGATTCAGCATGGAGGGCACACAAGCGCAGCTCGAGTTCGCCCAAGCGAAGGAGGTGGCAGAGCAGCGGCCATCCTCAGAGTCCATCCAGTCCGAGCTGGAGGTGGCGGCCAACTGCCGCTTCATTCAGGCAGCCGGCGTGAAGCATGAGGAGCTCTTCGCGGATGAGGACGACGAAGAGGAGGCACCGGAGTTTCTTCACGTCGCCAATGACCACAAGGCCAGCGGCTCCGACAAGGAGGTCATCGACATATCTGATGACGAGTAGCTAGTTTGTAGCTTGTTTTTATGTACGTAGATCAAATGGATGTTGCATGGAGGTTGTATAGAAATGAGGATTTGGAAATGAGGAGTGTGGTTGCAATGAGTGAGCAATGAGGTGTGACCGGGCACTGTTTGCGAACATGTCCGGACGCGTCCGTGCACGTTTAGGGGCTCACTTTTGTCAGTTCCAGTTGTAGATGCTCTGAGTTCTTCACAGTTAAATCCATCAAATGCAACAGCTTACCAAATTCTATGGTCAATAATGTCATGGACTCCCACCTAGGGTACAGGTCTTCCTCTGGTTGCTTTCTCACAATAAACTCATGACTAAAGATAATTTAGCTAAAAGAGGCATTGAGAAACGCCCTGATTGTGTCTACTGTACAGACAATGAAACCATTGACCACCTTTTCTTTGGATGTGTAGTAGCCAAACAAATTTGGCGACAGGTCTCAGAAGTGTTCTCCATTGAGCTGGGTTCAGATTATCTTTCTATTGCCAGGTTTTGGCCTGCCAATAAGAAACACACAGTGTTAAACTCAATATGTGCATGCATTCTTTGGACTTTGTGGAAGAATAGAAATGCTCATGTTTTTAACAATGCTGTGTGGATTGATTTGAAACAGATTTGGAGGAAAGTGCTGGGAACAATGAGGAGGTGGGCGATCTTGCTCAAGGAGGAGGTGATCCCGCTGTGGGAGAAGATAACACGCCAGATTTCCTTGATTTTGGAAACCCCATTCCAAATCATGGTGGTGTGACTTCGCTGGGGATGATCTCTACAGGAGAGGTCGATCAAGCCCTCCTCTCCAAGCTGAACCTGGATGACTACGTCGCGCCTGGTGAACCACACCCCTTCACTTCGCCTCCGAGGAGCCCTTCTGGTGGTGTCAAACACTGCCTGCTCAGCCCAATCACTCCTCTGGACCTGCTGGGATCGCCGATCCAGCCATGGAAGAAACTCAGAGGCGCGGTGGAGAAGCTGGGGGGCAGCAAGACAGTTGAAGGCCAAGATGATGGAATGATGATCTGCGAGATCGAAGCTTAGTCTAGTAGCGCTGTTACAGTGGTGGAATGTAGCCATACACTCCCCTCCTGTAATAATCCTTTTGCTGTTGTCTTAGACTTTTTTCTTTGTAATTTGGCCTCTGGGCATACTGTAACTTGAACATCTGCACTTTTGACGCTTTTCCTGGTTTCATTTATAAAATGGGACCGGGGGGTTCCCACCCCCTTTCATCTAAAAATAATGTCATGAACAAACTGTGGTAACAATTTTGGATAGACTGTTCATGCATTGCTGCACTCGGGCGGAAATAATAACTTGCTGGCAACTGTGCTATTCAGTGTCAGAAAACACCCCACACAAAGTTAACGGACATTCCTAGTTTTCTTACATAGTGTGATCATGCCGATAAATTCTGAAACTATACGAATTGACTGACTTAACCCAGTATATAACCCATGCTAAATTGGTCATGGTTGGTTTCAGTTCGTCAAATCCAAAGGGATCACAAACCTGATTTGCAGAAATCCACATTTCACACTTGATTAGATGAAACAGTGCCCACTACCTACTTAAGCATGTCGCATTTCAATTCAACAGTCTGCACATGATCTTTGTGAGCAGGATGCCCAAAAGAGCACCAAGGATCATGAACTAGCCCAATATGACCAGAAAATCGGAGCATTTGTGCCAGGTCAAGAACCTAAGGATATCCAGGCATCGTTTACCAGGAACAAAGCTACACGGCAGCGATAGTTGTGGTGGCATCAAGAACCAACAGCTAGGTCAAATGGCACAGCACGCGAATGCTAAGCGAGATCCAAGAAAGAAAGCAGGAGCCGCCGTACCATCCTGTGACACGTCGAGCCGGTCCTGGGGAGGACTTCCGCCGCCGCCGGCAGCGGCCGCCGGTGCGGCCCGTGGTGGAGGCGGGGGAGGGTGAGCGGGCGGGGGCCTCGCCGGGGGCGGAGGCCTCAGGCGCCCCGAGGCGCGGCGCAGGGCCTGGCCCATGTGTCGGCGCCGGCGAGAGGGAGCGGTGGCTCCGCGGGGTGGCCACGCTGACGAGCTTCGTCGGCTGTTTTCCTTTCGAGGCGTGGAGGCTTTTCAGCCCATATACGGTTAGCGGGCTTTTACACTGCGAGCGACAGTGAGTGCAAAATGCTTGGGATGTGTTATGTGTAACAATTGATTGAAACTTGTGTTTATTGATAGTGGGCAAAGCCCTTATTATACAAAATTTGAAACGCCTCTGCTGATGACTTTTTTTTGCGGGGAATGAGCTTTATTAAGTAAAAGCATTCGTTGAACAGTTAGCCAGGAGACTGCTGACGAGGAAGCTAGGGGTGGAGTCCAACCAGTTTTCAGTCACATTAAACGTACATGCACGCCTAGCACACAGATGCACGGGGCCGTTAGCGGCTCTTATTACATGAGAAATATGAAATGACAAAAAGCTAGCAGAGAGCTTTCTAATTTCTGAGATGATTAGAGAGGTTAACTCCCTCAAAACAGTCGGATTCCAGCCGCACGTGCGTGTAGCCCCGAAGCTTGCGAAGCTGACGCCCTCACGCAAGGAGAGCACTTCAGCAATGAAAGGATCCGTGACCCCCAGATGGTGGCGCCCCTGGTGCTCCTCTTCGGTCGGCGTTACTTCCCACTCCATCATGGTGGGCACAGAGCCATAGCTTGGAGGGGCAAAGAGCTCATCGTCTTTGTTAGCGGGCGTCGGTGTTGGGAGGCCCGGGTAGGCGATTGGCTCGTCAATGACCTCCGGTTCCATTGGTGGAGTGGCTGGGGGTGTAGGGCACGACCCGTACCCATGCACGAGGTAGAATTCACGAGCAGAGCAAGGTCTGTATTCGTGCACCTGACATAAGGCCACGCCTGCGTCCATGTCGTTGTTGAAGAAGATCCCCGACAGTGGTGGGACCAGAGCGGCGTCGAAGTCATTGTCCTCGCCAGGAATGGTGCTACTGGGCCGACAAGGGGCGAGTCCATCGGCAGAGCGACGAAGGCCGACATCGGAGGTGCCTGGCATGGTGAATGTCCGCATGTAGTTTGCTTTGTCCTTCCTGATCTACCACGACAGGGCCAGGGTGATCCTAACTAAGGATGGTAATGAGTCGGGTTTGGATCGGGTTGAACAATATTAAATCTATATCCTTATCATGAAGACAGTCTTTGCCCACCTATGAAAAAAATCCATGGATGAAAATTGTATCCATGTCCAAACCAGATGGATATCCGTAACCACTGGGTATCCATTGGGTACTCTAAAGACATATAAATAAGACATAAGGCAATGTTAACATAAGATCTTCCATTCTTTACCCCGTGGCAAGCTAAGCTTCACTTATTGTAAACATCAATTTATGGTAAATCAACGTCCACTAACAAACTAATATCATTTAATATTTTTCTAAAAAGATGAGAATGACGAGTCTAACAAAGAGATAAAAATAAGGGAAGGAGCGCTAGAGTGTGTTAGTGGGCACTGAATGTCAACTAATAAAAGTTTAGTGGGGATTGTGCAATTTCTTTTGCATGTTTTACATAACAAAGTGTAAAATTGTAGTGGGACATGTGACTATGGGGTAGGGATAACAGATTTCCCCTCATTAATGCATACTATGAGTCAGGTTTGGGTATATCCATGGGTACAAGATTATATCCATGCCCTATCCACACTACTGGAATCGGGAAATTTGCCATCAGCCAGTTCTTTGCCGTCTGCTAGCTGACGGTAAAGAAGGTCTTTGTCGTCTGCTTGCAAAAAATGGACGACAAAGAACTGGCTGATGGCAAAGAACTAGCTTGCCATCAGCCTTTTGTTTGCCACCTGCGACAAAGAATCTTTGCCGTCCGCTAGTAGACGACAAAGAGATGGGTGGGGTCCATTTTAGGTCAGCGCTGTAATGACCCACCCCCACCTCTTTGTCGTCTGCCAGCGGACGACAAAGAGCCACAAGAAATCGGGTTGGGTTTGGGCATCGCCCATGGGCACGAAAGCATATACAAACCCTATCCATTCGGGTCAGATATCCATCGGTATCTATATCATCCATGAGTAAAATTGCCATCCTTAATCCTAATGACCACGGTGACTACGACGGCTGTTGTGGGCCCCAACGACGATGAACTCCAACATTGTGGCATCTGGCAGATTAACGGATTTTCCGTCCGATGAAGCGAACAAGAGCAGAGGCGATTTTGTGCAGGTTCATCCCTGCCATCTCACCTTCTCGTTCATCTCGGTTCTCTGTTGGTAGAACAAGTGCTGATAAGTTGTAACAATTGATTAAAACTTGTGTTTATTGATTATGGGCAAAGCCCCTTTCATACAAGAATTTGGGACGCCTCTATAGAGGCGCCTGTTTACAAGAGATGGCATTTCTCATGCGAGAAGCGTCCGTGCGGACGGGCACGTCCGCTTGGCACTTTGGACACTAATTACACATGCCTCATCTTAGCGATGTTTGCTAATGACGGTCTTCGGTAGGGATGCCTGTTCATTTCGTAACAGGATGTATCCCATGAACCTTATTATTATGCTAAAAAAAATAAACATGATTATTGATCTATAAAGAGAACTATGTTTAGACTAAAAAGGCAAAATGCTTGGGATTTTTGCTGTCAACCGCCATTTTGGGGCAAATGCAATGAATTTTGACAGCGTTTAATACTTGTGAAAATAAAATTTGACGGTGTTTCTACCCTGTGAGACCCACAAGGCCACCTCAAGAATTTCACCAGGAAGGTGCAAAATCAATTCGATGTCAAGATCAAGCAAATTCGAAACCATAGTGGAAGTTCAAGTACTCAACATCAAAGATTTCCTTGACAAAGAAAGAGTGGTTCTCGAAAACTTACAGAACAAACCAAAATAGTGTAGTGGAAAGAAAAAGCATAAATTTGGTTAAGACATCAAGAGTAATGCTTGACGAGGACAATACTCCATGACATATAGCATCGAAGCGGTAAACATACTATAAGAAAAACATATGTTGTTGAGTGTGGACATAATCATTATTTTGACCATTTGACAGAAGTTTAGCATGATTTGATACATGTTTGCAAGTTTTTCAAATCTGGCCCTTTTGCTACTGCCGTACGCGCCGACAGTAGAATATATGGGCTACCGCCATGGCCAACAACGGTAAACTTCTGGTCAATGCTGGCTGTCAAAGATGATGTGGCAAGTGTCTACCGCCACATGCTTTGGTGGTAACACCTCTGGGCTGAATTCAAAACTATAAATTTTATGCCTTGCCTTATAGTAATAGTGAAGTTTTCTAGCCAGTGCCTAGTGAATTCAAAACTACCAATCAGGTTTTCATGCCAACCGATGCACATGTATTTGGGTACGTATTTGTATGTATCGACCACCACATCTCTACCATGAAAACCTGATTGGTAGGTGATGTTCCTATAACACTTGGAACCATCTGTTTCGCGTACGTGCATTTAGTATTGAAGGTAGAACTACACCTAGGCTTCTTCTTTTTTGTGGGAGAAATACTTGTATTACTCAATCACAATGTCTTTACAATCATTATGGACTATCTCCAAAACATCACCAGGACCGGACCCTAGCCAAGTCATAATCCACCCTTCTACCACCGGCAGAAAAAGGGTCAAATGTTCAGCTCATTAGTGTCGGTTTAAATTTGAGCCGGCACTAATGTGTCCATTAGTGCCGGTTCCAACGGCTAGCCGGGCCGTTCTCATTAGTATCGATTCTTGCCGAACTTTTAGCATTGGTTCGTGCCACGAACTGATACTAATGAGAGTGGCGGCAGGATATTGCCAGTATGGGGCCCCACCAGCACCTTTAGTACCGGTTCGTGCCACGAACCGGTACTAAAGATCGCCCTATATAAACCCTGCATCCACCCGAGCTCGCTTCTTCCCCCTTTCCCCTCTCCTCTGTTCTTCCATTCCTCTCGAGCTCATCACAAATTTTGCCCAAATTTTGTCAAGATTTGAAGGTCCCCCATCCATTCAAATGATCACAAAAGGTTAGCAACTTTGTCCTTTCATCTCTCATTGCTAGATTAGCTCTTGCAATGGTTTATATAATGATTAATTTGTGGGTTTTAGTAATTTGGGAGGAATTATATGTGATAGTATTTGATTTATATGCAATTTGAGGTCAAAATAACACTTAGTTTGCATATATAGGTGTGGTTTACTTAGTGCCTTCTAAATCTCCGTCGTAACCACCGTCGATCGCCCGCACCATCCCGTCGCCGGCACCACCTTGTGGTGAGCTTCTTGTTCATGAACTTTTATATAAAAAATTGATGTTTGTGTGATTTGGATATATAGTAACTCGTATAATTATCTTACCTGTACGTTGTTTGTTATACATAGTGCCATGGTTTTGATATCCGTCCCCGTCGGCCCTCGTCCTTGTTATGATTCGGATGTGGTATATTCTCTTTTAAAACTATTTGTTGCATTTCGTGTTTATGACAAATTGTGCCCATCAAGTTGACATAGATATTTTTATGTAGGAGGTATGTGAACCGGAAATTCCAACCAACCCTATTGTCGATATGTTAAATTTAGTTGAAAGATAAAATGAATATTTAAAAAAAAAATAAAAAGAATTGAGGGGGAGAAGATGGACTTGGAGTTGCATGTTGCCGATATCGTCGATGATCACAAGATCAAGATGGAGAAAATGCGCTTGAAGATTAGAAAGATTAGAAAATATGCCATTCATAGTGAGGCTTGGTATCATTATGTTGTTGGATCAATTGTTACCTTAGTTGCGATCTTGATCGCATTTGTTGTTGCATTTAAATGCTTTAGCTAGAAAGTTATTTGTTTGTTGCATTTAAGTGTTGTATGAACTTTATGTATGAACTTGTATTAATTTGGTCTTTTCGGTGTTGTGTAATGAAGATGAGCCGACAATGGATGTACGATGACCGATGCTCTCCCGATTTCATTAATGGCGCGCAAACTTTTCTGCTTACGGCTAAGGCAAACAAGCGGGCGGATGGTTTTATGCCTTGTCCATGTGCTGGCTGTAAGAATGATCACAATTACTCTAAGTCAAGAACCATTCACGTCCACCTGTTTGAGTCCGGTTGCATGCCCCACTATAATGTTTGGACCAAGCACGGAGAAAGAGGGGTTATGATGGAAGACAATGAAGAAGAAGAGGACGACGACAGCTATCCTGGCCATGGGTTCCCTGAATACGATGATACAACAATGGGGAAAGAAGCTGAGCCGGCAATGCGGGAAGAAGCTGAAGAAGAGGCATCAGATGAGCCCACTGATGATCTAGGTCAGGCCATTGCCGATGCAAAGAGAAACTGCGCAAGTGATTTGGAGAAGAAGAAGTTACAGCGCATGTTAGAGGATCACAAAAAATTGTTGTACCCGAATTGCGAAGCTGACAAGAAAAAGTTGGGCACCACACTGGAATTGCTGCAATGGAAGGCAAAGAATGGTGTATCTGACAAGGGATTTGGAAAGTTGTTGGTAATGATAAAGAATATGCTTTCAAAGGACAACGAATTGCCCAAGAGTACGTACGAAGCAAAGAAGGCTGTCTGCCCTCTAGGGTTAGAGGTGCAGAAGTGATACGTCTCCAACGTATCTATAATTTTTGATTGTTCCATGCTATTATATTATCTGTTTTGGATGTTAATGGGATTTATTTTACACTTTTATATTATTTTTGGGACTAACCTATTAACCCAAGGCGTAGTGCAAATTGCTTTTTTTTGCCCATTTCAGTGTTTCGCAGAAAAGAAATATCAAACGGAGTCCAAATGGAATGAAACCTTCGGGAGCGTGATTTTTGGAACAAACGTGATCCAGAGGACTTGGAGTGGACATCAAGAAACGGACGAGGAGTCCATGAGGCAGGGGGCGCACCTACCCCCCTAGGCACGCCCTCCCCCCTCGTGGCTCAACCGACCTACTTCTTCCTCCTATATATGTTCACATACCCCGAAAACATCCAGGAGCACCACGAAACCCTATTTCCACCGCTGCAACCTTCTGTACCCAAGATATCCCATCTTGGGGCCTTTTTCGGAGCTCCGCCGGAGGGGGCATTGATCATGGAGGGCCTCTACATCAATTCCATGGCCCCTCCGATGATGTGTGAGTAGTTTACTTCAGACCTTCGGGTCCATAGCTAGTAGCTAGATGGCTTCTTCTCTCTCTTTGGATCTCAATATAAAGTTCTCCTCGATCTTCTTGGAGATCTATTTGATGTAACTCTTTTTGCGGTGTGTTTGTCGAGATCCGATGAATTGTGGGTTTATGATCAAGTCTATCTATGAACAATATTTGATTCTTCTCTGAAATCTTTTATGCATGATTGGTTATCTTTGCAAGTCTCTTCGAATTATCAGTTTGGTTTGGCCTACTAGATTGATCTTTCTTGCAATGGGATAAGTGCTTAGCTTTGGGTTCAATTTTGCGGTGCTCGATCCCAGTGACAGAAAGGGAAACAACGCGTATTGTATTGTTGTCATCGAGGATAAAAAGATGGGGTTTATATCATATTGCTTGAGTTTATCCCTCTACATCATATCATCTTACCTAAGGCATTACTGTGACGCCCGGATAATTAAGCTACAGTAACTCTCTACTAATGATGCCAAGTCACCACGATTACTGTTGCTAATCTTGCTTTAGTTCGAAACCGATTCAAATTCGAATTCAAAATGAAGCAAACAATAAAAGTTTTCATATAATAAAACTAAAATGTTCGGAGGGAACCAAATATTGCATAGGTGATTTTGGTGGAGAAACCACACTTCTATAAAAGTGTAAAATACTCTAAAATATTTTAAACAGTAGCAAAAACAATTTGTTGAATGCCTTTTACAATAAATAAAATATTAAACTATTTTATTTAGTTGCCCAAACCTATGTGGCATTAGCCTATTTATTAACACTAAAGTAGGGACTACTTTTATAGTTTATAAAACTAAAATAAAAGAGGAACTAAAATTAAAACAGAAAATAAAGAAAAAGGAAAAGACCAAAAATTAAAATTAAAACTAACAAAAAAAGTGAAAAGGAACCCCCCGGGCCAACTGACCCAACAGGCCGACCCATCTCCCTTCCTTCTTATCCCCCCGGTCCACCATTGAACCCTAGCACACCTAGATCCTCTTCTCTCGTAAGTTTCTACCTCCCCGCACAAATCAAACGTTGTCGTCGACGCGCCGCTGCCATCGTCGTGTCCAACGCCGTCCCCACGTCCTCGGAATTTGTCCTGGAGCTCCGTGGAGCTCTACCTCATCGACCCCGTGCTCCCATTCGACTGGGGTTGCCCCACATCGACGACATTGACCAGTTACCCCGCCGCGGCCACCAAAGCTTCTTCCCGTCGATCCCCTCGACTCCGGCCTCCTCGTGTCACTTCGAGCACGACAACACCCCGATGTGAGCAACCATGTCGTTTACTCCTTAGCTTGAGCTTGATTTCGAGCTCCGGCGTCGTTTTTAGTTTTTGGTTGCTCCGGCCGCCGTTGTTGTCCGTTGTCGTCCGCCGTCCACTATCGTCCGTGCCCACGCCCCTGGCTCCCTTGCTCGCAAGCACATGCCCACGCCGCTCCTCTGCCGCGTCGGTCCACTCTCCCGCCCGCCTCTGCTCTTCCCCCTCCTCGTCGCGTCCCGCTTGTCCTCGCTGCTCCCAGCGCTTCCTCCGTCTGAAAGATCGTGGATGTCGCCTAGAGGGGGGGGGTGAATAGGCGCTTTAAAATAATTATAGTTTAGGCTTGAACAAATGCGGAATAAACCTAGTGGTTAATTTTCCAAGCACAAAACCTAAAACAACTAGGCTCACCTATGTGCACCAATAGCTTATGCTAAGCAAGATAAACTACTAGGTGATAGCAAGATATATGACAAGAAACAATATGGCTATCACAAAGTAAAGTGCATAAGTAAAGGGCTCGGGTAAGAGATAACCGAGGCACGCGAAGACGACGATGTATCCTGAAGTTCACACCCTTGCGGATGCTAATCTCCGTTTGGAGCGGTGTGGAGGCACAATGCTCCCCAAGAAGCCACTAGGGCCACCATAATCTCCTCACGCCCTCGCACAATGCAAGATGCCGTGATTCCACTAAGGGACCCTTGAGGGCGGTCACCGAACCCGCACAAATGGCAACCCTTGGGGGCGGTCACCGAACCCGTACACTTTGGCAACCCTTGGGGGCGGTCACCGAAACCCGTCAAATTGCTCGGGGCGATCTCCACAACCTAATTGGAGACCCCGACGCTTGCCCGGAGCTTTACACCATAATGGTTGAGCTCCGAACACCACCAACCGTCTAGGGCGCCAAGGCACCCAAGAGGAATAAGCTCTAGGGTGTCCAAACACCCAAGAGTAATAAGCTTCTCAACTTGTAACGTCCACGTATCACCGTGGAGAACTCAAACCGATGCACCAAATGCAATGGCAAGGGCACACGGAGTGCCCAAGTCCTTCTCTCTCAAATCCCACCGAAACAACTAATGCTAGGGAGGAAAATGAGAGGAAGAACAAGAAAGAGAACACAAAGAACTCCAAGATCTAGATTCAAGGGGTTCCCCTCACATAGAGGAGAAAGTGATTGGTGGAAATGTGGATCTAGATCTCCTCTCTCTTTTCCCTCAAAAACTATCAAGAATCCATGGAGGGATTGAGAGTTAGCAAGCTCGAAGAAGGTCAACAATGGGGGAAGAACACGAGCTCTAAGGATAAGGTTGAATGGGGAAGAAGACCCCCTTTTATAGGAGCTCCCGAATCCAACCGTTATGTGCTCAATCCGCTCATGAGCGGTACTACTGCTCAGGGGAGCGGTACTACCGCCCGGGAGGTAGAACACAGAGAGCGGAGCGAAACAGAGTGCGTGGCGGAGCCATATGAGCGGCACTACCGCTGGAGCCAGCGGTACTGCCGCTTGGGACATCGGTACTACCGCTTGTGGCGATAAGCGGTACTGCCGCTCCGGCCCGGTGGTACTACCGCTGGGACCGCGCACAACGCCTACCACGAGCACAAGGAGAAGGAACAGAGAGGAGGGCCATTGAGCGGCACTAGGGGTGGTGGTAGCCGCGGTACTACTGCACATGAGCGGTACTACCGCTCCTACGGCTGCTCCTACTGCCGCTGAACCCGACACGAGAAAACCACGTCTCGAGTCGAGGCGGTACCAGCGCGGAACCAGAGCCGTACTACCCCTTATGGCCATGGGCGGTACTACCACTGTGGGACAGCGGTACTACCGCTTGTGGCGATAAGCGGTACTGCCGCTCCGGCCCAGCGGTACTACCGCTGGCGCCAACCTTAAGCCACTTCCACGAAAGCAAGTAAACTTCACGGAAAGCCAGAACTGCCATAACTTCTGCATATGAGCTCCGAATTGAGCAAACTCAAGCTTGTTGGATACAAGACGATGAGTAGCATCAAAACATCGACCTGGAGTTGTACCTTGACCTTATGACAACTAGAACCAGATACTTAATAAAACACACCCTTTCAAGTGCCAGATACAACCCGGTGATCGCTCTTTAACAGGGCGACGAGGACAGGATCGCCGGGTAGGATTATGCTATACGCTGATACTTGGTTAACTTACCTCTACTCTCTTCTACTGCTTCAAGATGGAGGCTGCCAGAAGTGTAGTCTTTGAAAGACTAGCTATCCCCCTCTTATTCTGGCATTCTGTAGTTCAGTCCACATATACTACCCATTTCATTGATACCAACGCATATGTAGTGTAGATCCTTGCTTGCGAGTACTTCGGATGAGTACTCACGGTTGCTTTGCTACTTCTTTTTCCCCTTTCCCGGTTATTGCGATCATATGATGGAGTCCAGGAGCCAGAGGATCCCGAGGATGATTCTACATGGAGTTCGGCTTCGAGGAGTAGTTAGGAGGTCCCAGGCAGGAGGCCTTGCCTTTTCGATCATTGCTACTTTTGTGCTAGCCTTCTTAAGGCAAACTTGTTTAACTTATGTCTGTACTCAAATATTGTTGCTTCCGCTGACTCTTGTGCCTTTGAGCATTTGTATTCGAGCCTTCGAGGCCCCTGTCTTGTAATATAAAGCTTGTATTATTTTATTTTGTGTCTAGAGTTGTGTTGTGATATCTTCCCGTGAGTTCCTGATCTTGGTCGTACACATTTGCGTGCATGATTAGTGTACGACCAAATCGGGGGCGTCACAAGTTGGTATCAGAGCCGACTGCCTGTAGGAATCCCCCTTCCACACTCCTTGGCCGAAGTTGAGTCTAGCCGATGAAAACTGTTTTACTAGCATGGCTGTGCGCCCCACGGGCCCACGTCGCCATTGGGTGGTATTAGGATCTTTTATTTCTCATCTATGCTCTGGGACTCTGATCTCTCTTCTATTCAGGTTAAATGATTTTACTAACTCCGACTCTAGGTTCTCGTAATTACTTCCTCCCGGAGAGCCCCTCACTCCAGATGATTGCTTGGTGCACCGAAGGATTCTGAAGATACTCTCCGATGTTATCCCGAGAACTTTTGCTCATTGCATTTGCAATCCCCTTCCACCGTCACCCCTATAGATAACTACATGCACTTGCCATTCTTACACTAGTCCCCAGTTGCTCTTGTTATTACAAGATACCCCGAAATACTCGTCGTTGTTCCAAGAATCCTTGTGCCTGCTGCCTTGCAGTTCCTTGTCACCTGAATACACCTACAACTTAATCGTCACACATACCGAGGATTTGTTTCTCCCCGGTTGTTAATGTGTTTCACAAAATTCTTCGGAATACTATTCGACCTTTCGAAAATCCTCTACATCCTATTGCTCTTGGAAATCTTACATACTTGCATTCTGGTTAATTCCATTTGTCTAGCAATATTCATTAAAATCCTTTGTGATTCTCATTCTAAACCTGTTGATTCAATATGTTGCGAATGCTCGCAATCCTCAACCAGATCTTAGAATTCATCCTTCCGGCTTATACATCATTTTAAAACATGAGTTGGATATCGACCAATGAAATTGATGTCGATTGTACCTCTAATGCCTATTCAGCTTATCCATTCTTAATCAGATTGTTGGCTTCTGATCCCTTGATTTGGAAATGATAATCCCTTTACATTTGAGCTTTGAGTTAGTCAGTTGTTTCTATACTCCAATGCCTTTGCATTGTTCCTTCTTCTGATTGTGTGCTGATGCTCACATCAGCTCCGTTGTGGACCGTCAGATCCTTTGTTGAATTATCATCCAACAGTGTCCTTTGTATACAAAAACCTCAAGAAGTTCTTCCCTGATACATAATGCCATTGGTAAATCATATTCTCTGATATGGCCAACGATGCTCTGCTTTCGAGCTTGAATTATCTACTTCTGAACCTTGTAGTATATGTTCCTAAGATACCCGATGGGTTGAACCAATGCCTTGCCTAATCTGTGCAAACCCGAAAGATTTCATGGGTCATACTTATCTCGTACTGCACCAGGTAAAACTTTCAACAACTAATGCCATTTTTGAAAAGCGAGAGGTGAATGGAAGGTTATACATTGAAGAAGTGGGAGTCGACCTTCAACTTGTGTTCATGCCCATGGAAACGATGTAGATCCTATCATGGAAGCTTCTTGTAATAATAACTCTTTCCTTGATATAATATCATCTGGTGTCTGTGAATTGATCCTTTGCAATCGTGGTTTCGACCATATTGTCTTTCTTTGATCCCATTTCTCGGACGAGTAAAATACTTGGCTTCTCAGATCAGTACGCCTGCCGAACCTCTAGTTTGATCTACCTTCGAGTATTACCCCCTGGTATCTCAAGGATTTCACCCCATTGCACTACATGTTATGAATTTCTAATGAAGTAGTAGCTTTCCCCATAATAGTCCCTCCACGGGTTCTGGGTTGTCGTCAACCGAGAACATGGATTAGTGAATCGAATCAACACTGTGATTCAATACTCCTAGCACTTTGTTGTTGAGACGTTTAATACTCCATCACGTCACTCCTAGCCTGATCGACTATATCATTATCGTGCTAAATTATAAATGTGCTACCTGGTCCTTCTTCCTGGAGCACAATTTTCGGCAATGAGCTAAGCTTACGTCGACTTTTCCTCAACATATCATTTCTTCTTGAACAACAAGCTTGATTTTGATTTTGTGTCGTACCAATGGTTCCAATAACCTTTCGCTTCATCATTCCTTTGACTTGATGTCATCGCCGATCGATTACATCTTCCTGAAATATCTCGACAATTGTGTCATGATCATCATCAACATTCTGAAATCTTCCAGGATATCAATCAAATTCGTGATGAGGAATACCATCCTTGCCCTTGATGAATTGTGTTATCATCGGCCACTTTATTGCCATCCCTCCAACATAAACTTGATCGTGTTTTGTGTTATACCTTGAGTTCTTTGCTATCCAGCATTTGTTCTTCTTTACCTTGGAATATTACCACCTTTTATGTCAAGAATGTCGTGGGAATTTCACCACCTCTTGAGAGTTCTTGATACAAGTGATACATCCCTCCATCTACATTCATCTCTTGGTCCCCGTGTTGTTTCCAACCGGAATACCGACGATTGAACTGTGATGTGTAAAATTCAAAATTACTAGCAACCTTATTGCTTGTAAGATAATGAATGATAGTTTCATTCTTGGTGTGTTGGTTATTGAATCACCATTCTAAACATTGATCATTCTACCTAAGCCCATATTTCGGGTGCACCTTTCAATCAATGATTAACTGTGTATGTTTTCCTCGAGCATACCTCTTTATATCATTTGATCTGACAAATATTATCTCCTTGTTCGAATACTGGTGGGAATCCATCTTTTGGAAATCTCGATTCATTATCGCTGAGTTCATCAGCCACCTCCTTACTTGGAACTTGCTTCCATAGTTCATTTCCCGAGAATCTTACAATTGTCATCTCGTCAATTTGTGCTGCACCTTTTCTTCTCAGACATCCTGAGTCTGAGGTATCCTGACACCAATCAGATCTGAATCTCGGTCAGATATGATGGTTGGGACATATTTGCAAGAGTTATAACATTGGTCTTTATATATCGGTAAGGTGATGTCATGCCTAGCACACGAGGCCGGAGGACCTATTGTTATCAGTTTCCTATTTAGCAAGGTTAACCATTCTTCCATGAGGAAATTGTAAGACTTATTCTATATGTTGTTCCTGATGAATCCTTTGTGTATCCAAGTTCGATCTTTGCTTGAAGACCATGTCAATGCTATCTCGAAGCATGTCTGTGGTACTCCAATTTCAATAAGAACATTTGAACCACAATGCTAAACTTTTCTTTATCAATTATCCAAACACCGTTGTATGGGTAATGTCATGAAAATTATCTCTCCTTTCCTAAAGGGTTTTCTACGTTATATCCTGTCATGGATATCATGCTCTGCTTGTCCTTGGGAAGGATATATCCCTGAAATATGTGTGTATACACATTTTCCTTTCCATTGTTCTGTTTAAACCTGATAATCACTTTTCCTTTCCATTGGTTTGTTTAAACCTTATTGAGATCTATATTATTTAAGAAATAATATTTTACTGCTTATGTAAACACCTCGTTGTACCACTCTGTCAGTAAGACCCTGTTTATTTTGTTGATGACATTCCGGTAACCACCGATGGATGAGAACTTTGCCTATTGGTCTGCCTCATTCAACGAGCAGGAAAATGGTTCTCTTCGTCCCTCGCCCTTCGTACCAATGGTTGTTGCCGACATAATCGATAGTCTATCCTCTTACATGCCTTGCTTACGTGATCATGCAATACATCATCCCCCTTCCCACTTTTAACCCACATGGTGGGCCCATAACCCACAGTTCCACAGGATCGAAACCTGACTCTCTTGTACACCCTGATGTCAAAGTTATTCCTCGCGCTGACTTCTTATGTAATTCACGGGCCACCTACCAAGTGATCTATTCTGGTATCAGACGCAATACTTATTCTCGTTGCTCTAGACCCCTTTCACACTTTGTTTCAGGCATCAAACGATTGCCTACCTGCTCGAAACTTCTCATGGTACCTACTTACTTTTCTCTTGATATTGTCTTAAGTTTCCATTCGAGAGTTACTTTCTACCACATTCCCTGAGTTATAAACCAAGATAGCCACCTTGTAGAGTTCCTTCTCCCGGAATGCTCCCCCTTTATTCTTTCGTAATTACGATGGAGTTTCTGAAGAAAGGATGATGACTTCATCATAATGGCCCGAAACAGAGGAATGAAGACATCAACGTGGTGGATCGACCTCGTTGAGAAGAGCAACCAAGACCAAGAACACTCGCTAGAATTTCGTAACCAATTCTTGCCCCTTTACTTCACCTCTGTAATCTCAGGACGAGATTTCTTGTAGTGGACGAGAATTGTGAAGCCCGGATAATTAAGCTACAGTAACTCTCTACTAATGATGCCAAGTCACCACGATTACTGTTGCTAATCTCGCGTTAGTTCGAAACCGATTCAAATTTGAATTCAAAATCAAGCAAACAATAAAAGTTTTCAAATAATAAAACTAAAATGTTCGGAGGGAACTAAATATTGCATAGGTGATTTTGGTGGAGAAACCACACTTCTATAAAAGCGTAAAATACTCTAAAATGTTTTAAACAGTAGCAAAAACAATTTATTGAATGCCTTTTACAATAAATAAAATATTAAACTATTTTATTTAGTTGCCCAAACCTATGTGGCATTCGCCTACTTATTAACACTAAAGTAGGGACTACTTTTATAGTTTATAAAACTAAAATAAAAGAGGAACTAAAATTAAAACAGAAAATAAAGAAAAAGGAAAACACCAAAAACAAAAAACAAACTAACAAAAAAAGTGAAAAGGAACCCCCCCCTGGGCCAACCGACCCAACAGGCCGGCCCATCTCCCTTCCTTCTTATCCCCCCGGTCCACCACTGAACCCTAGCACACCCAGATCCCCTTCTCCCGTAAGTTTCTTCCTCCCCGCACAAATCGAACTTTGTCGTCGACGCGCCGCTGCCATCACCGTGTCCAACGGTCGTCCCCGCGTCCTCGGAACGTGTCCTGGAGCTCTGTGGAGCTCTACCTCATCGACCCCGCGCGCCCGTTCGACCGGGGTTGCCCCACACCGACGGCATCGACCAGTTTCCCCGTCGCGGCCACCAAAGCTTCTTCCTGTTGATCCCCTCGACTCCGGCCTCCTCGTGTCACTTCGAGCATGGCAACACCCCCATGTGAGCAACCATGTCGTTTACCCCTTAGCTTGAGCTTGATTTTGAGCTCCGGCATCGTTTTTAGCTTTTGGTTGCTCCGGCCGCCATTGTTGTCCGTTGTCGTCCGCCGTCCACTGTCGTCCGCGCCCACGCCCTGGCTCCGTTGCTCGCAAGCACATGCCCACGCTGCTCCTCTGCCGCGTCGGACCACTCTCCCGCCCGCCTCTGCTCTTCCCCCTCCCCGCTTGTCCTCGCTGCTCCCAGCGCTTCCTCCGTCCCCTACTGCTACTGTTGCCGCTACACACTACTGCAGCTGCGCCCCGTGCTGCTTGCCGCTCGCCGTTGCCGATCGACCTGCGCACCGGTCGCAGCCCGTGCGTGCGCCCATGCCCGACGGCGATGCTCTACCTGTTGCTGCGCCCACCCTTGCCTCGCGCCGTCGCCTCTCCCCCCTACGCCTCGTCCGCCGTGCCTCCCGGTGACCACGCCGACGCGTGCGCACACCCCTGCTCCCCTGGCCCCTACTGTCCGTGCTTGCTCCGGCCAGCCGTCGAGCCTGCCTCGCTGTCGGTGTCAAAACCGGCGGATCTCGGGTAGGGGGTCCCGAACTGTGCGTCTAGGCGGATGATAAGAGGAGACAAGGGACACAATGTTTTACCCAGGTTCGGGCCCTCTTGATGGAGGTAAAACCCTACGTCCTACTCGATTAATATTGATGATATGGGTAGTGCAAGAGTAGATCTACCACGTGATCAAGGAGGCTAAACCCTAGAAGCTAGTCTATGGTATGATTGTTGTATGATGAAGTTGTCCTACGGACCAAAACCCTCCGATTTATATAGACACCTGAGAGGTTAGGGTTACACAAAGTCGGTTATAATGGTAGGAGATCTTGAATATTCGCATCACCAAGCTTGCCTTCCATGCCAAGGAAAGTCCCATCCGGACACGGGACGAAGTCTTCAATCTTGTATCTTCATAGTCCCGGAGTCCGGCTGAAGGTATAGTCCGGCTACCCGAACACCCCCTAACCCAGGACTCCCTTAGTAGCCCCCGAACCAGGCTTCAATGACGACGAGTCCAGCGCGCAGATTGTCTTCGACATTGCAAGGCGGGTTCTTCTCAAAATTCCGTGTACCTGCTGAATAATGTCCGATTTCATAATGTAGCGCACCTTGGCTTCCACGCCCAATAATGGCCGTCTTCCACGTATCAAACGAATGCAAAAAGTCAGGGTATTTTTACATTCACACCCCTAGCTGCATAAACAAGCTGCCTATTTAATGGGATGGGGATTCAGATCCAAACCACACCTTCTCCTCTCCGCGAGTAATCATCAGAGCGCCTCCAGCAAAGGTCCATTCCAACATGGTCAGCCGTCGCAGCTCCTCCTCTCGCCCTTCTAGTCCTAAACCTGGAGACTGGGAGAGGTGCTCCATCCCGCACAGCGAGCTAGTGTCACTTCAGGCCAAGGGATTTCTCCCTTAGGCCTATATGGTCCCAATCCGAGCCGGACTCGCCACCTATAATGGCGGAGAGCAAGCAGAGAGCACCCCCAATCCCTCCAAAGGAGAGCGAGCGTGCCTCGTTGTAACACCCTCGATGCGGCTATATCTCCCACGTGTCGAGGCATGACTTAGAGGCATAACCGCATTGAAAGCAATGTCGCAAGTAAGGTAATCTTCACAACATCCCATGTAATATAAATAATAAAGGGGAGATACATAGTTGGCTTACACTCGCCACGTCAATCAAGTACATAAATAACATTGCAACATTCAAACACTCATGGACCGACTACGGCGCCAAAATAAAAGATAACCCAACATGCGACACGGTCCCGATCACCCCGACTGGGCACCACTACTGATCATCAGGAAAAGAAACATAGTATCGTTGAGAGTCCTCGTCGAACTCCCACTTGAGCTCGAGCACGCCATCTGGAGCGAAATCATCAGGCCCTGCATCTGGTGTAATAGTAATTTGTGAGCCACAGGGACTCAGCAATCTCGCACCCTCGCGATCAAGACTATTTAAGCTTATAGGTAAGGCAAGGTAAATATATGTGGAGCTGCAGCAAGCGGCTAACATATCTGGTGGCTAACCTGTTCGCAAAAGAGAGCGAGAAGAGAAGGCAAGGCACGAGCCCATAACTAAAGAGGGCAATCCTGCGGCAAGCATTACCCCAACACCGTGTCCACTTCCCGGACTCCGCCGAGAAGAGGCCATCACGGTAACTCACACAGTTGATTCATTTTAATTAAGTTAAGGTTTAAGTTATCTACAACTGGACATTAACAAATTCCCATCTGCCCATAACCGCGGGCACGGCTTTCGAAAGTTCAACCCCTGCAGGGGGTCCCAACTTAGCCCATGACAAGCTCTCATGGTCAACGAAGGAATAGACCTTCTCCCGAGACGTTCCGATCAGACTCGGTATCCCGGTTCTACAAGACACTTCGACAAGTTAAAACCAATCCAGCAACACCGCCCGAATGTGCCGACAAATCCCGATATGAGCTGCACATATCTCGTTCTCAGGGCACAATCGGATAAGCAATCCGTACAACTAAAACCAGCCCTCGAGTTCCCCCGAGGTGGCGCTGCAAGGGGCTCTAGGTTGGACCAACACTCAGAGGAGCACTGGCCCCGGGGGGGGGGGGTTTAAAATAAGATGACCCTCGGGCTCCAGAAACCCAAGGGAAAAAGAGGCTAGGTGGCAAATGATAAAAAAAACCAAGGTTGGGCATTGCTGGAAAAGCTTTAATCAAGGCGAACTATCAAGGGGTTCCCATTATAACCCAACCGCGTAAGGAACGCAAAATCCGGGAACATAATACCGATATGACGGAAACTAGGGCGACAAGAGTGGAACAAAACACTAGGCGAGAGGCCGAGCCTTCCACCCTTACCAAGTATATAGATGCATTAAGATAACATGGCAATATAATGATATCCCAACAATTAAATAAGGTTCCAACAAGGAACGGCCTCCAATCTTCACCTGCAACTAGCAACGCTATAAGAGGGGCTGAGCAAAGCGGTAACATAGCCAATGAACGGTTACGGTTTGGAAATGACAAGCAATTCAAAAATGACACCGTTCTGCGATTTACAACAAGTAGTCAACTAAATGCCACAAGATGAACATGCTACAGTACCCAAACATGGCATCAAAATACATGGCAGGGACACATTCATGATTCGTAACAAAAGTCTAGCACTAAGCTTCGGCCAATTCATCCATTAATAGGTTCAAACAAGCATGGCAAAAATGCATTTGGTAAACAGATTTCAGACTGTGAAATTAACACTTGTCTGGAATTTCAGATCAGATAGCACTCTTCGGAGCACCAAAACTATATGCTACAGGACCTGAACATGACAAAGTAAAGCATGGCATGGAGCTACTCAAAGAGCTTAACAAAAGTCCCTTAGTGACCTTGAGCCAAAAGGGATCAGAAAATACATTTGCAAGCATGTGAACATGGCAAAAACATAATTAGTTCTCAGACTTAGTGAAAACTGGAGCATGCTGAAAACAGATATCAAGTAGGCATGTTTACGAGCTCGATGCACTCACTACAGAGCATGTCATGATAATCCAAGCATACACCCATCAAGAATACAAAAAAATACAAGCTAGACATGGCAAGAACAATAACATGGCATGCACGGATCAACTACAACATCATCGGCAAAATCGCTAACTAGTAGACAATCTGCCCAGATTCACAAAGTAGCAAAAGTAGAGCTCGATTGACTCAAGATAGGTTGCTCCATAATTGCAAACAAAGACATGGATGGATAGAGCACTACAAGGTTAACAAAACATCCTTACTTATCATCCTCAAAAGAGGCACGGATCACTAGGGAACAACATGAACATATGGCATCATGAGATAAACAGACCAAGGACTTAGTGGAAATGCTAAGTCCCTGAAATCAGCACTAACAAGCGCACCACTTTGCAAGCTTGTGCTAATCACCACACACATCACAAAAATACATGGGTTGCACCTCTGGAAATATGGCAAATCCCTTAACAAAACATATGTAGAGCTCATGGGCATATCATGCACACAATAATCATGGCAAAAATGACAAATATCTAAATGGCGTAGCAGATCTGACAATTATCTCAAGTGGCACTTTTCTAACAGCATTTCGGGCATCAAGATGAACTCAAATGAAAATGATGCAATGGAATGAAGTGATGTACTCTCTGAGTCGAACATTTTGATATGCTATATGCCCAAAACGGAGCTACGGATGCAAAGTTATGATGCAATGAACATAGCAAGAATATTAGGGTTTCGGGGCAAAAGTCAACCGGAGATCCAGATCTGGATCTGGGGGTACTGTAGCAGCGCGGTTCCCGAGGATCTCCGGGGAGGTCGGCGCTGGAGTTGAAGTCGGCGCGGCCGGAGTGAGGGGGTTCGACGCCGGAGCGGGGAGGAGCTCTCCGGCTCGCCGGAGTGGGGGAGGAGCTCGCCGGCGCTGGCCGCGGCGATGGGGAACGGACTTGGCGGCGTCGGGGCGGCGTGGAGGCGAGGTCCGGCGAGGGCGCTTGCGCCGGAGGTCGCCGGCGATGGAGTACGCGGCGGCCAGAGCGGGGCGGCTCGGGCGCGCTCGGCCGCGCGGGAGGAAGACGAAGGCGGGCGGCGGCGTGGGTGACTGGGCCGCGGGGGCCCCGAGCGGGCCGGACGGGCCTCGGGCGGCGGTGGCGATGTGGGGCTCGCCCGGGCCACGTGGCGGCGGCTGGTTGGTCGGCGGCGGCGGGCGGACGCATCCGGCTCCGTCCGGACGTGTCCGGCGGCGACGGAGGAGATATTTTTTAGGGTTTCGAGGAGGGGATCCGAGATTTGGAAAGGGGGAGGTATATATAGGCATAGAGGGAGCTAGGAGAGTCCAAATGAGGTACGGTTTTCGGCCACGCGATCGTGACCGAACGCTCTAGATGATGGGAGAGGTTTTGGTAGGTTTTGGGCCAACTTGGAGGGGTGTTGGGCTGCAACACACATGAGGCCTTTTCGGTCCCTCGGTTAACCGTTGGAGTATCAAACGAAGTTCAAATGGTACGAAACTTGACAGGCGGTCTACCGGTAGTAAACCAAGGCCGCTTGACAAGTCTCGGTCCAATCCGGAAATGTTTAATCCCCACACACGAAAGAAAGGTAGAATTGACCACCGGAGGAGAACGAAGCGCCGGAATGCAAAACGGACAACGGGGAAAATACTCGAATGCAAGAGATGAACATGTATGCAAATGCAATGCACATGATGACATGATATGAGATGCATGACAACGACAACAACACGAAGACAAAAACCAGAACCCGAGAAAATAAAATAACTTAATGCCGGAAATGGCAAGAGTTGGAATACATATTGGGTAAATCATATCCGTGGTGTTACAACACTCCACCACTATGAAAGGATCTCGTCCCGAGATCTAGGACTGAAAGAACGCCGGGTACTCAGAACGGAGGTGATCCTCGCGTTCCCAGGTAGCTTCACGGTCGGAATGGTGTGACCACTTGACTTTGAGGAATTTGATCGACTTGTTGCGAGTCTTGCGTTCAGTCTCTTCAAGAATAGCCACTAGGTGCTCACGATAAGAGAGATCTTCTTGGAGCTCAATGTCCTCGAAGTTGATGGTGCGGTCATGAGTCTTGAAGCACTTTCGAAGCTGAGAGACATGAAACACATCATGAACATTTGCAAAGCTCAAAGGAAGCTCGAGTTGATAGGCGAGGTCGCCTCTCTTGCTGACGATCTTGAAAGGTCCCACGTATCTAGGGGCAAGCTTCCCTTTGATACCGAAGCGACGAGTACCTTTCATAGGGGAGACGCGGAGGTAAACATGATTGACGGTGTCCTGGACTAGGGGGTACTCACCACGTCATCTCCTGATCTATTAGATTGGGCTGAGGACCCCCATGGCCATATACTCATGGGCCAGTTCGGACAGCTGCCGCATACAAGGAATATTCCACAAGACTTGGCGATCAAGACAAGGACTCCTCCCCACCGGCGTATTCGGCTAGGACTCTTGTTATCCTAGGCCTCTGGTGCATTATATAAACCGAGGCCAGACTAGTCGATAGATCATATACAAACAATCATACCATAGGCTAGCTTCTAGGGTTTAGCCTCCTTGATCTCGTGGTAGGTCTACTCTTGTACTACCCATATCATCAATATTAATCAAGCAGGACGTAGGGTTTTACCTCCATCAAGAGGGTCCGAACCTGGGTAAAACATCGTGTTCCTTGCCTCCTGTTACCATCAGTCTTAGACGCACAGTTCGGGACCCCCTACCCGAGATCCACCGGTTTTGACACCGATATTGGTGCTTTCATTGAGAGTTCCGCTGTGTGATCGGGAAAAGGATCGATGGCTCGTCTGCAGGTCAACTGCGATGCCGGCATCTTCGTCGCCGGCTCGACTGGTCACCTTGGTTCGACCAAGGACTGTGCCCTATCTCCGATCGTCATGTTCGGATGAGGGCCTTCATCAACGTCAACTCCGATCTCTATCAAGATCATGGAGGAATCATCCAGGGATCCTGGGGGCTCAACGTCAACATTGCCCTCGGGCGGCCGTGCTGTTTTTCTGGACAGCGAACTTGTATCCGGCGCCACTGCCTCCTCAAGTGTTGTTTTAACTATTGCTTTGGTGGGATTGTGCGGAATTGGGTCTACAACAACCCTGTAAAATTTCGTCGAGTTCCGATGGAGGAATCTCTGGCAATCCGCGATATACTGGAGCCCTGTCAAATTTGGACGGGAATTTGGATGAGTTTAGGGCGTGGTGTCCAGATTCTAGCTTGGACGTCCTTTGGAAGATCCAACCGTTGATCGGCTGCGGAATTCCTATATCTACCACCTCTCAAAATTTCAGCTCGATCGGACCGTCCAAACTCCGGGAACCTTCCAATTAGTGCATCACTTTTCGGATCTGTTTTCTGCGCGAAAACGAATCCGACCCGAGTTCGTCTTTTTTATGAGCGGGATTTCGGACATCCTTTTTGAAGGAAGTTTTGTATGGGGTATTGTGTTTTGTTCCCGAACACATCCCACTAACTTTAAAATCTTTTGAAGATGATCTTCAATATCATGCTGGTGTCAAACCAGTCCGGCAATATTGCTCCACGGCTGGCGACCTGTGCTAGACACGTCGTCACTTTATTGAGCCGAGCTCAACTTCTTCGGATCATCACCTCGGCAAGCTGAACAACAGTTCGGCATCGCAAAGAATAAATCATCACCAACATCACCGCCCCACGGGTTACACGAAGCGGGCACACCGGCATCACCGCACGGTCACTTCATCAAGCCGGCATTGACCACGTCACGGCCTGCATCGGCAGGGCCGCACTATTGCTCCTCCGACCCAGTGTCCATCACGCCGACCTACTTCAACATCTCGGCTGGACCGGGGGCTTCATCATCTCTTCATCAACCTACTCCGGTAACGGGTGTGCGGATCGAGTCCCAATTTTGGGAATCACCTTCCTTCGGATTGCTACAACAAATAAACCAGGTGCTATTAATCCTAGTATTTTTTGCTTGTTCGGGTTCAATTTTTCCCAAAGGAATTATTACTCTAGTTTGTCCATCATATATACACAGGTCTATCAAATGGTGGCCGCATTAATGACGGTCGCATGGTGGTCCGGTCAGTCTCCGTACATAGTCCGGCGAATGCCGCATCCGGAACTCGGACCGACCTGTGAATTCAGGCTTTGCCACGCCCTTACCGCATCACGTCGACGCCCTGCATCGACATTGACTTCGGCGCCAGGCCATATTTCTTTTATTACTCACTTTGCATAAATTATTGATTATGCAACGATTTTTTTATTATTACTATTATCTCCGGTTTGCACTATTTTATGTGGCACATGAAAATGATCCAGCCGGACTATATCCTTTGGCGTCACCTTGGCTGGACGGGGGGCTTCGTCAACACTTCGTTACCCCATGCCGGGGACTTCGGCATCACTCTGCCGTCCTGCATTGACCGTGCTATGTCACCACTTCGGAGTGCCGAGCTCTTTGCTCCGCCACCTCGGGACCGGCTTGGGGGATGGCACCTTGTCCCGCATCAAGCTCGGACCGCGTCATCAATACCGAACACATTAACCAGCTAAGTTGCCTTCATGCTCAAAGTTTTAAATTTTTAACTTGTGTTCGGCTCGACCAAGCATTATACTTTTTTGGAAAAAAGTTGCTTGTAAAAAATTTCCTTGTCCAAACTTTGTTTGTGACGCATAAATTCAAATACCCAATTCATTTGGGGGCTTCCTTCATAAAGCTTTTCCACTTGCATATGATTATACTTGTACGGCTTCGTTCCTTGTTCGTGTATTACGCCACAATATGCACCATATTGACTTAAGCGATTTGCAAGCTGGGTTGCCTCGCTCCTGTGTTTACCCCTACGTTCCCGATTGTTTGGCTAGGGAGTAAAGGGAGCACCTCTGTGATTGTCACGATCGGGTCGCCCGAGCCGGACCTCAGACTGGGTGAAGCCGAAAGCTAGCGCTCTTATAGTTTTCAATGATGGTCGACACACAACGGAACTCATGAGTACAAAAAATCTATTGCACAAGTCTCATAATAACAATGAGCACCGAAGAAAGGTATCGGTGGGGGTACTATTTTCTTCGAAGATGCTTCTTACACTTCACGGTAATATAGCATAAGTTCCCTGAGCGCGCTTTGTCTGTTACAACCTTACGGCCTGATTGCCTGGTTATTGGAAACACCGTCGATATTCTCGACCGATGGAGTACATAACACTTTTCGGTCCTTGATCAAAGAGGGAGAAGCTGACGGTCGGTTAAGACGCGTTTAAAGTTCGGTTGAACATAGATATGATATAAGTACTTCGGTACATGCAATCATTCTTCTACCCAAGTCACTTGGGGGCTCTTAAGTTTATTTGAGCCGTTTTATAATAAGTGTTCTTCTTCTTAGTCGTTGCAAAGTTTTATTATTATTATTTATCACTCCTTTTTTCGACACGAGTGTGCGGTCACTAGCCGGGGAGCCTAATATCTCTCTCAAAGCCGCTAGAGTTTAGTTTGCTAAACTGGCCTGATGAGAAGTACTCTGCCCTCGGGATAGGGGGTTGAAGCCGTAGGCTGACCCGCTCGAAGTCTTGAGATAGGATGTATCATGTTAAAGCACGTCAGAAGCACTTCTTTTTTCTAAGACCAACTTTCGGATTGGCACCGAACACTTGATATTGTTCGGACGTCATGTTTTTACTGACGTTTCTTGGTTTTCCAAGCTTTTTGGCACTTTTAAAACTATTTGTGCTTTTCCAGCATTAGTCTCGCAGTGCAACACTGGACACCTTTAGGGATTCGGCAAAAACATTCTCGGATATTGCTATATATGCATCGGTTTCGAATTGTGTCTTCGGTCAATAGTTGGGTTGCCCGGCTCCTGTGCTTTCCTCCTACGTTCCGCTTTGTTCGGCTAGGTGTGCAAAGGGAGAACCGCTACGATTGTGCTTCTAGCTCGCATGGTCAAGCACCTCAGTGGAGAAAGCCGAAAACTGACTGTCACAATAAGCGTAAACTGGTCAGCGATCCGATGACTATATTAAATGATGGGCCGTTCATAACATTGGTCGAAGTGTTTACGGCTTGACCCCGACTGTCGCCGAACACTACCGGGGGCTATTAACTGGCCTCCCAAACTAAATCCTCGATATTTTGCTCTTACATTAGAGCTGAGGTTTAATGATCATGCTTAGCATGACAGCCCAAAGGAAGGAACCGATAGCGGGACTATTTTCTTTGGAAGACATTTCTTCTGTTAAACAGTAATATAACATATCTCTCTGCGTACCTTTGTTTATAAAACTGTATGGCCAGATTGCCTTATTTGTTGTAAATCTTTGCCCTCATAAAGGCTTTATAAAGTAGGACAAACGCTCCTCGGCTACTGGCCGAGGAGGTGGAAGCCGATGGTCGATCAACAAAGTTTTGTACAATGCGGATCCGAGCATTAATGACGTAAAGTACTTGGATACATAGAGTCATTACACATAATTTGTGATTTTACTATGGATATTGATCCTTAATTCGGCCACCCGTGCCCGCATTAAGGCTCGGGGGTTACTGGGCTTCGGGCTTATTATTTAGAAATATTAAAGGGGCACATCGATCCCCTGATCTGGTGTTGCCACCCGACCAGTGTCTCGGGGGCTACTGCATTGCATGTTCAATGCAGAAAATTTTAAGTGCAATACAATTGCCGAGGAGATTTTGATCCTCAGGTTGGTCGGCCGCACCCAACCTGAGTCTCGAGGACTAAGCACGCCGCTTTTTGTGTCCCGAAGTATTCTGCCGAGCTAGGACTTGATCCTCAGGCCGATTTTGCAAATCAACCTGAGTCTCAGCGGCTACTGGGATTAGCGGTCTTACGTCATCCTTCAGGTGCATCTCGGGTTTTAGACCGATACACACCTTGAGGGCTACTGGCCATATATCTCGGCAGAGAATAAATTGCAATAATAAAAAATATTGACAAAAAATCGGCCCACAGTCGGGGTGGTGCACCACCTCGGAAGCAGTCCGACATAAAGCTCGGGCGCTAGTGGCTGGCTCCATAGAGGGCATTTCCGGCATTAAGCTCGGCTAAACTCCTTCGACTTTTTTGAACCAAGGTGATATGTGTTGGGTTTCGTAGTAATTTCAAAAAATTTCCTACGCACATGCAAGATCATGTGATGCAAAGCAACGAGATGGGAGAGTGTAGTCTACGTACCCACGCAGACCGACTGCGGAAGCGTTGACGCAACATAGAGGAAGTAGCCGTACGTCTTCACGATCCAACCGATCAAGCACCGAAACTACGGCACCTTCGAGTTTGAGCACACGTTCAGCTCGATGACGATCCCCGGACTCCGATCCAGCAAAGTGTCAGGGAAGAGTTCCGTCAGCACGACGGCGTGGTGACGATCTTGATGCACTACGACAGCAGGGCTTCGCCTAAACTCCGCTACAGTATTATCGAGGATTATGGTGGCTGGGGGCACCGCACACGGCTAAGGAATAGATCACGTGGATCAACTTGTGTGTTTCTGGGGTGCCTCTGCCTCAGTATATAAAGGACTAGAGGGGGGGAAGCTGGCCGGCCAAGCTTGGCGTGCCAGGAGAGTCCTACTCCCTCTGGGAGTAGGATTCCCTCCCCAATCCTAGTTGGAATAGGATTCGCGGAGGGGGAAAAGAGAGAGGGGGGCCGGCCACCTCTCCTTGTACTAATAGGACTAGGGGAGGGAGGGTGGCGTGCAGCCCATCTAGGGCAGCCCCTTCTCTTTTCCACTAAGGCCCACTAAGGCCCATATAGCTCCCGGGGGGTTCCGGTAACCTTCCCGGTACTCCGGTAAAATCCCGATTTCACCCGGAACACTTCCGATATCCAAACATAGGCTTCCAATATATCAATCTTTATGTCTCGACCATTTCGAGACTCCTCGTCATGTCCGTGATCACATCCGGGACTCCGAACAACCTTCGGTACATCAAAATGCATAAACTCATAATATAACTGTCATCGTAACCTTAAGCGTGCGGACCCTACGGGTTCGAGAACAATGTAGACATGACCGAGACATGTCTCCGATCAATAACCAATAGCGGGACCTGGATGCCCATATTGGCTCCTACATATTCTACGAAGATCTTTATCGGTCAGACCGCATAACAACATACGTTGTTCCCTTTGTCATCGGTATGTTACTTGCCCGAGATTCGATCGTCGGTATTCCAATACCTAGTTCAATCTCATTACCGGCAAGTCTCTTTACTTGTTCTGTAAATACATCATCCCGCAACTAACTCATTAGTTGCAATGCTTGCAAGGCTTATGTGATGTGCATTACCGAGAGGGCCCAGAGATACCTCTCCGACAATCGGAGTGACAAAACCTAATCTCGAAATACGCCAACCCAACATGTACCTTTGGAGACACCTATAGTACTCCTTTATAATCACCCAGTTACGTTGTGACGTTTGGTAGTACCTAAAGTGTTCCTCCGGTAAACGGGAGTTGCATAATCTCATAGTTATAGGAACATGTATAAGTCATGAAGACAGCAATAGCAACATACTAAACGACCGGGTGCTAAGCTAATGGAATGGGTCATGTCAATCACATCATTCTCCTAATGATGTGATCCCGTTAATCAAATAACAACTCTTTTGTTTATGGTTAGGAAACATAACCATCTTCGATTAACGAGCTAGTCAAGTAGAGGCATACTAGTGACACTTTGTTTGTCTATGTATTCACACAAGTATTATGTTTCCGGTTAATACAATTCTAGCATGAATAATAAACATTTATCATGATATAAGGAAATAAATAATAACTTTATTATTGCCTCTAGGGCATATTTCCTTCAGTCTCCCACTTGCACTAGAGTCAATAATCTAGTTCACATAGCCATGTGATTTAACAGTAATAGTTCACATCACCATGTGATTAACACCCATAGTTCACATCGATATGTGATCAACACCCAAAAGGGTTTACTAGAGTCAGTAATCTAGTTCACATCGCTATGTGATTAACACCCAAAGAGTACTAAGGTGTGATCATGTTTTGCTTGTGAGATAATTTTAGTCAATGGGTCTGCCACATTAAGATCCGTAAGTATTTTGCGAATTTTTATGTCAACAATGCTCTGCACGGAGCTACTCTAGCTTATTGCTCCCATTTTCAATATTTATCTAGATCGAGACTTAGAGTCATCCAGATCTGTGTTAAAACTTGCATCGACGTAACCTTTTACGACGAACCTTTTTGTCACCTCCATAATTGAGAAATATTTCCTTATTCCACTAAGGATAATTTTGACCGCTGTCCAGTGATCTACTCTTAGATCACTATTGTACTCCCTTGCTTAACACAGTGTAGGGTATACAATAGATCTGGCACACAACATGGCTAGACCTATGGCTGAGGCATAGGGAATGACTTTCATTCTATTTCTATCTTCTGCCGTGGTCGAGCTTTGAGTCTTACTCAATTTCACACCTTGTAACACAGGCAAGAAACCTTTTCTTTGACTGTTCCATTTTGAACTACTTCAAAATCTTGTCAAGGTATGTACTCATTGAAAAAACTTATCAAGTGTCTTGATCTATCTCTATAGATCTTGATACTCAATATGTAAGCAGCTTCACCGAGGTCTTTCTTTGAAAAACTCCTTTCAAACACTCCTTT